>NC_036030.1:300000-600000 GCF_001417885.1 Kluyveromyces marxianus DMKU3-1042
TTCGACTCTGGTTGGAAGCATTTATTTTTTGCAGTTTTTACTGCCTAAGGGCATGGCAGGGCCCTGGCCCCAGCCCATGGCCATGGCCATACTCTAGCACCAATTATACTGTTACACTGTTACAAGTACTACACCTACACCTACACCTCTATATATCCACCTTTACCTTGCCCCACCTCACCGTATGAACCCCTCGTCCATCATCTCTTGGTCCACGTCCGGCCCACCCATCGGGATGTTGTGCTGCCTCGCACTCATCAACAACTGCCGGAAATCCTCGTAGTGAGGCTTGTTGATCGTCACTTGCGGCCGCAACTGAAACCCCTGTCGACACAACGGACACAACCCCTTCGATGTCTCCGTGCTCAACCACTGCTTGATGCAATGCACATGGAAATTGTGATTACACAACCCTAACACTATCGGACACCCGTTCCCAGGGTACTCGCACGACGGACACGTCCCATCGTACCGGTTTCGACAGATCCCACACACATCATCCTCCTCATCCGTATCCGTGTCTGTATTATCAATATTATCAATATCCACATCTTCACATTCCTCATCGTTTTGTGCCATCGAATTCGACCTCATCTTCGAATCTTTCACATTCCTCTCTCTTGGAATATCCCAAGCCCAAGTGCTCACCAAACTCACATCAACAACCTCTATTTTCATGCTGCTGTTGCCTCGATATACACCTACCTATCCCTCTCTACCCCCCTCTCTATCTCCCTCTATCTCCCTCTCTCTTCATCTAGAGATGTAATTCCTCTTGTAAGCCCAATTTTAATGCTTGACACATACAAAAGAAAAACCTTTATAGTCGTCAGTCAACTAAGTATATAGCATGTACATACGATAAAATGTATAACTAGGAACTAATAATATGAGAAATACAACCAAACTAGTGCACCCCCGAGTTACCTCCCTTTTTGGGCTTGTCAACCGTCAATGTAGACCCACCCCATTGTTTCAAACTGTCCAAAAGCGTATTCTGATCGTGCAATCCCGCAAAGTCATCGCATCCTCCACGCGAAATCCCATTGATGATAACGTTCGGAACAGTTGACCTCCCGGTCTTGCCACCAATGAACTTCTGCAATTCAGCCCCGTTTTCGTGCTTGTCCAACTCAACTACAACGAACTCCGGATCAAAAGTGTACTCTTTCAAGATGCTCTTTAATCTCTTACTGTATGGACAATAAGTCTTGGAAAATACCACAATTGGCGATTTCTGGAGAATTTCCTTGTACTCAGCCTCTGGATTGTACTTGTCTTCATCATCCAAGCCGTCTTCGCTGGTCTTGACTACGCCCTTCCCATTCCCGTTATTACCACTCTTCACTGCATCCTTCGTGTCGGCACTCACAGAGTTGCCCTTGGTGTTAGATATGTCTTGCTTGATGCTATTGATCTCACTGTCCACCTTCTCGCTGTTGGAAAGCGCACTGGCAGCCGTAGGGCTGTTTGGATCAAGGTAAGAACGCGTTGCCGATTGTGCATTTCTTGTAATGAAGAAAAGCACAAATAGTAGCATCCCAGTGAGACCCAAAAGTCTAATATTTCTTTTGCTCAGCATCTTGATCGTCTCTGGTATTATATACTCCCTAGATACCTTAGCCAGAACCTCGTTTACTCTCCGGCTCTACCTTCCCCGTTCAAAGGTTCTTGTTCTTGTTCTTGTTCTTGTCTCATCATATTCGCATTTCTTTATAATTTGGGGAATAATCATAGAGAAACGAAAACACTATTAAAGACATAATCTAGCGAGGTAAAAAAAGTTCAGTTGTATAAAAGTCACTTGCTATATTAACTACAAAATGCATTTACGCTGTACAATTAAGTTAACCGAAGGATCAAGAATGAATTAAGCTCTTAATTTTTTTTTTTGTTCTTTTCATGTTCTTTTTCTTACCTTATTTACTCTCTTCCTCCATATAATATAATTATTGTAACGGCACTGAGAGTGCGGTGATGACAGAATGTTTGATGATGATTATGTTGATGATGATAATTAGTTAGTTTTTAAGTTCAAAACTTTCCCTCTAGGGCGTCTGCATGACTTTGTTTCAAGTATTGCAATCTTTCATCAACGTAGTTGCAGATGGTAGTCCATTCCGATTCTGATTTGACAGCCTTTTCGAAATACTTGAAGTGGACTCTTGTCTTGCATACGTATTCCTTGAAGGTCTTGAACGCCTCCAATTCCAAGTCGTAGCCGTGCATTCTCTGTAGGTTTCTGTACGACCGGATGTGCTTACCGTTTTCGATTAAATCCTTGGTTAGGGCAAGGCCAACTGGATCGAACTTGGGCAAGTGGGAGTGTACAAACATAACGTCAGCAGAGTCAACGCTGAAGTATTTTTCTAGGTAGCTCTCCTGGTATTTGTAGTCCGGATCGTAGGACGCAGGCTTGTTGGCGTACTTCTGTTTGATTTCCTTTTGTGCCAAGAGGTATCTGTCGTAATCTTGCGCGAAATCGTGCTGCAACATACAAACCCCACGGAACCCTTCGCCGTTTGCCTTGTGGTAGCCGTCCACGGTAGGCTCGGAGCGGACTTGGTAGAAGGGCAAGCCGTAGTGGTTGGCTGCCGCGATGAACGTTTCCTTGTCACCTTCTCCGGAAGAACGCTGCGAGAAAATGGAATAGTACCACGAAGGCCCATAAGCGTTGTAGTACAGTGATAGTAGGACAGTACGGATGTGCTGCACCTTGTTTATCATCATTTGGCCGGATTCAGTGGAGGCATCTGGAATGGTGCCCTCCAAGTCGTGTAATGGGACCTTGGACAAATCGCTTAGATCCTGGGTGTAAACGGATGGAGGCGTGACGTCGTCCATCGTGTTGCGCACTCTTTGGTAGGATAGCGGAATGTTCGCGATATCATAGTACACAGGGTGCGTAGTACGTCTCCAGAAGTCCGGCCATAGAACAAGCCCGTTCTCCTTGTAAACCTTCTCGTCGAATATATTGTCCAAAGGTTTGATAGGGAAGTTATCGGCATCTAATAGCAACAAGTTCCGGAAACTCGACGCAATCATGGCCAAAGACTTGAACTGGTAGCCCTTGAACTCTGTCTTTTGGATCACATCGTCTGGAAGCACATCCGAGAGATAGATACACTTCGCATTGTATTTTGGAAGCAACACGTTGCAGAACTCGTCGTCTCCTTCGTCATTGGGAGGGATAAACACTTCCACAGGTAAAGTGGTTCCGAAATTTCTCACCGTCTTGATAATCAAAAATGCCATAATCGAGAACTTCCCACCACCAACGGTAACAATACCATCACCACTGTACGCATTTGCCGGAAGCTTCATCTCGTTAATCGCACGCACATAGTTGGTATGTCCGTCCTTGAGCATCGCGATCTGTTTCTTTGTAAGCTTCAAACAATTCGATAGCTCCTTACCGGTAAGTTTCCACCACTCGTTCACATTATCCTTCCTGTATCCAATATCGCCCTTGAGATTACAATTGGGGTCATAATTAGGCGTGTTAACTCCCTCTGGTCCATACTCTTTCACGTACTGGAACGCACGTCCGAAAAACGACTTGAGCAACTCTCTCTCTCCAGAAGAAGAGGAAACCTTCGAATTCTTCCCGCTCGACCCTGATCCTTCCGTCTTACCATTGCTCACAGGCTTGGACCCAATTCCCGCTCCTACTTCCTCCCCACTACCCACCGTCTTATCGTCAACCACCGCCTTTTCGTGATCTTCCTTGTATTTGTCAACGTATTCCTTCAACGCTCCCGCATATTGGTCCACACTCATATCAGGGCTCAAGTACGATCCCGCATGCGTCAACAAAAACACTAATAGCCCAGCTATAGCAACTATTTTGACCAGCTTCTGCATCCGTTTTCGCGAGACTACCATATCGAATTTTACAAATTTTATCGGCAAAAAAACACTCTACAACCTTCGAAAATTCCTCAATTCTTTCGAACTTTAAACTTACAAATTCAATCCCCAAAATTCCTTACACAAACTGTCCTAATACAGCCCAGCCGACACTCTGATCCCACACTATATCCTTTGTTTTTTGTTCAGTTTCTTAGTTGTGATGGATACTATTCAATTTTTTTTTTTTCAATGTTTATTATCTTTTTTTCATTTGACACTTTTCCATGCTGAGAAAAACGACAAAAAATATATATAATACTATATAATACTATACAGTTGTCTTCTGACAAGTCAGGACGCCTTTATTTTGCTTTCGATTTTGCTTGGACGTCAGAGTTCCTGTTTTCTGTTTTCCATGCTCCTTTAAGTGCGGTTTTTTTTCTTTCTTAGCGTAAATAAGAGAGTGCATGCATGCATCATGCACCGCGCATCGATTAGATAGATACAGTGGTTGTTGCTATATATACAGCTAAGCCGAGAATACGGACGGGAGTTTGATAAATTTTCTTTTTCCGGGGGTATTAGGGGACCCTTTTGCATGCGTCGATCGACCGGTACTGTTTCCCGGGTGGTAGGTGGGTGGGTATTTTTGGAACGGGTTTTTGATCTTCGAGAGATAATCACGTGGAATATGCATGGAAATGCGCAGGTTTCTATGCAAAACGTTCCAGAGCGCGGAACGGGAATGCACCCACACACCGCGCCATATATATATACATATACATATACATATACACACACACACATTTTAGATGTTGCGCACGGCCTTGAGGCCCTGAGCGATCTCTTGAGCGATCTCTGGAGCGAGGTTTTGGTATGCGGTGGCCTCGAACAGCGAGTGGAGGTGTGGCGGGTTTGGAGATGCGGGTGCGGCCATGGCGTTGACGAGGTCTTTGTAGGCACCGAACAAGGCGGTGCATGAGTCTCTTGTTTCCTTTATCTTGTTCTTGATGAGTTGTCTGAGGTCTTTGTCCTTGATGCGCTTCAACTGGTCCAGGCTCTTCAAGGTTGCCAATGTGATCAAGTAGCTGTGGTTTGCCTCCCAGGTTGACTCGACAAAAGGCGGGCAAGCTTCTATCAATTGTGCTAGTCTTTTGTAGTCTATAGAGTCAGATGAGTCTAGGGATTCGTATAGCAGGCGGATGATGCGCCAGGTCCAGAGTTCGTGAGTCGACAAGGATTTGGTGAGTGTTTCCTCTTGGGCTAAGGTATCGTCTACGAACTTGTTCTTTTCGTTTTTTGCTAGACTGTAGAAGATTAGCTCTCTGGCAATGCTGATTTTGAGCCATGCGTTGTCGACACGTATTGGGGCCATGATCTTGTGGAACGTGGGCGTGGGCGAGGACACGTCCTCGCCGCCCCGTTGGTCGAAGATCTGGAAGTCCCTGTTGTCGCTCCAGCTCATTTCGTGGAAGTTTTCCATGCCGAACGTCTGGAGCGATTCGATGAGCGGTTTGTACTGGTCGAGTTTCTTTTCGTTTAGCAATCTCGAGAGTTGCAACGTTTCTGCCATTATGCTCCACCTCGTGAAAGATTTGAACATCCTCTCGTAGAAGTCGATGATGCCCGGGACTTTGCACCAGCTCTTGCGCTCGAAAGCGGCCACCAGGAACCCGCTCATGTTTTTCAAGGAAGCGTAAATCGACTGCGGAGCCAAGATGTTCTGGCAGTAGCTGTAGTTCTTGTTTGGCAATATGGTCGAGAACCGGGTATATAGCCAGTGGTACACCAAGTCGTTCTGTACATTCTTGATGTTTAATGTCTGCAAATGGCTATAAGCCTTCTCGGGCAAACCCATATACGTGTACAACAAGACCAACCATACCCTGGTATCGTAATTGAAGGGGTCCACGTTTTGGTAGCCCTCTAATATCGATATAGATGCAACCACGTTCTGTAGAGTGATATTGCTGTCGGCGCATAGGTTCTTGACGATCTCCAACACGAAATACGAACAGTCTGAATAATCGGTCTTGGGCTTCGTAGAGAGCGAGTCCTTGTATTTCAAGAACAATTGCAAGTGGTCTCCTTTACCAAATAGCTCCGACATTGCCTTGTCGTGAATGAGCCCCGATGGAAGTTTCTCAAACATGGCCCTCAGCTTGTCCTTATCCATATCCAAGCTCTGCAAATCAACGGGACAACTTGGCTTGTCGTGGTACTTTTCAATGAATTGGAACAGAACCTCGTCAAGTTGTTCGCTGCCGTACAGCTTAGCAGCGTACACCCGAGCGAGCATGTAGTTCCTAGAGCTCTTCTGTTTCAGCACTTCCATCACCTCAGCAAAGGGTTTGTCCATCTTGTGACCAGCCTCAATGATGTTCTGCAAGATCCCATAGTCGTCAAGATTGTTCAACAGAGAAATTCCGTATTTCCAAGTGAGCTTGTGTTCCTCCAGTTTCTTCAAATGATCCATCAAGAAGTTCTTCAAGTAAAGGTCCAAGAACGTCCCCTCCTTCCAGAATTTAATGATCTCGTCAACAATCTCCCTCGACTTATCGTCGCCGAATAACTCGCACACTTTGCAATACACAATCAACTCTTGCTCGTTTTCAAACGGTTTTAAATCACTCGTCAACTTGTACACCAACCTAGGCACAATATCCAGCTCCTTTTCACTTAGACTGCCTTTGTCCAACTGGATCCACACCACAGTGGCAACACTGTTCCAGAACTGGAAGAGCCTCGATTTCGACTTTTCGTTCACCTTAGACATTTGGAAACTACTCTTGCACAAATGTCTCCAATTGAGATCCTTCAACGACTCCAAAAACCAATCATAACACGTCTCAGAGTTCGCATACTTCATCATAGCCCTTTCGTAAGGCTCCAACGCCCTTGATGTGTCAAATCCAAGCTCCAATAAAAACCGGTGACACATAGACAATGACTTCGCATCGCTTGGCGGCGATTTTGCGTCTAAAATCTGTTTCAACCCTTTCTCAAACGAGTATTTCGTAGGACTTTGTCTGAACTTGACATACTGATCCAAAATCTTATAATATGTAGCAGATGGGTACCTTTTCTGCAAAGAGCTTACGAACTGTGCTGCTTTCTTGAATAATTCTCGGTCCAAAAGTTGGAACAACTGGTGATCCTCTGAGTTCATTATTTCCACGCTCAATTCAGAACCTCAGTAAACTATAGCAGCACAAATACCAATACAGCCAATTTTCTGGTTCCAGATGATCCTTTATGGCTCTGAAAACTACTGATAAACCACTTCATCTACCACCATTTCGCTGGATTCAAGATGGCCTTTGAATCATATATGGCCTTTTTTTTTTTTTTTTTTCTTTCTTCTTCAGTTACCGAATATATGTTACCCGGACATAAACGAAGCTATATCCATACATATCCAACACAAACGAACAAACGCAAAGAGACTGGTGCAATAGAGGTTCATTCAAGGCCTTATTTCACCCGAACCATGGCCAGAAATATGATCTACTACTATCCGTCCTTCTTTCCCGCTTGAACGACCGTCTATGGACCAAGTAAGGCGCCAGTAGTCGCAACTTGTTGTAGTTTCTGGCACCAAAATCCAAGAGATGAGCTAGGTAGTTTCTTTTTTTCCTAAGAAAAAAAAAATTTAACAATGAAAAATCTATGCGATGCGATGCGATGAGGTAGACAGGTAGACAGGTAGACAGCATCGTTCGTTTATTTACAAGAGTCTAAGCTAGGTTTGTGAGTGTAGTGTGTGTTGTTTATTAACAAGGTATTAAAGGATAGTAAGCACATCAAGACATACAAAAAAGTAACAATGTCCAGTATTTACAAGACTTTATCTCGTAAAGAGAAGGATGGCAAGAAGAGCAACAGTGGTAATGAGAAACAGTTCATGAACAAGCAGCGTACGCTACTTATTTCTTCCAGAGGTGTGACGTATAGACACCGTCACTTGATCCAGGACTTGAACAGTTTGTTGCCACACTCCAGAAAGGAGCCTAAGCTAGATACGAAGAAGGATCTTGGGCAGTTGAATGAAATTGCTGAGTTGTACAACTGTAACAATATTATTTTCTTCGAGGCCAGAAAGCACCAGGACTTGTACCTATGGCTATCAAAGCCTCCAAACGGGCCAACTATCAAGTTTTACTTGCAAAACTTGCACACGATGGACGAGCTAAACTTCACTGGTAACTGTTTGAAGGGTTCGAGACCAATTTTGTCCTTTGATGGGAGATTCGACACGCAACCCCACTACCGTTTGATCAAGGAGCTATTCATTCACAACTTTGGTGTGCCTCCACAAGCCAGGAAAATGAAGCCATTCATCGACCATGTGATGTCGTTCAGCATAGTAGACGATAAGATTTGGGTCAGAACGTATGAGATATCGCACGAGGCCAGAAACACTGTTGAATACGAGGAAAAAGAAGAGGACGAGACTTCGTTGGTCGAAATAGGTCCTAGATTCGTCATGACCCCAATTTTGATCCTTGAAGGTTCGTTCGGTGGTCCAAAGATCTACGAAAACAAGCAATATGTTTCTCCAAACGTCGTCAGAGCGCAAATGAAGCAACAGGCTGCCAATGCTGCCAGGACCAGAGCCGAGGCTGCTGCCGAGAGAAAGCTCAAGAAGAGGGAAAACGTCCTAGCTGTGGATCCATTGTCCAACGATGCTTTGTTCAAGGATTAAAAAGGATTAGAAACAAACAATATCAGAGAATAGACTTCCCCCTCCCACTGTACACTACTTTTACATACAATATATATCTATATATATCTCAAGTATAGCCCTATTTCGCATATTTTTTGAATACTGGGATCTTAATTCGTTTATTCCTTTACATACTATACCTTTTGAAATGGTAGGAGAATATTTAATTTTTGATTTTATGTCTTATATCCAAGCCCAGGGCCTCATAACTATAAACACCTTAATTTCTTTTAATGTTCACACACCGTACCTTCGTTTATACCTTCCATATCGTTTCATTTAGTGCTTTTCGGCATTGGTAATGTGCTTGTCCAAGTAAGCCTTGATGAAATCTTCTTCCTCCTTCGAAGAGGCAGTGAACAATGGCTTGGCTGCTGGCTTACCCTTGAATGGGTTTGGAACAACCAACAACAACACAGCTCCCAAAGTACCAAGAGCCAATTGATGTGGTTGGACAGTTCTACCTAAAATTGTGTATGCACCACTCATCTTTGAATATTTCTAGCAATGTGTTGTTGTGTTGTTGCTCCAAAAACAAAGCCAAACAATAAAACAACAAACCAAATACCCTAACAGAAACTCCGCTAAATACAAAAACCCTTTCCAAAAAACCTCTCTATACGTTCTTCAAATGGTTAAAGATCTGTCTTAGTAGGATTTCGGTAAAATCTTGAAATTTTTCATACATTCGGGAAGCGTGCAAAACTTCAACACACCCACACACCGCACCATATGTCTGACCAATCATATCGGAGAAGAGAAGAAACCGTGCTTCTCGCTCGCTAAAGGGTGCATGTTTACGCCATTCACGATGCTGGGAGACCGTACGACAGGTAGGCTTTGGTACTGGCTCATGGCGCATACAGATATCTTTTTCTCAGCTTTTAACTCACAGTTACTGTGCGATCCACTGGTGAGGTTATCAAATTCCCGAGAGTCACATCACGTGACCAATATCAAAAAAGTTTCAAAAAAAAAAAAAAAAAAAAAAAAAAGAAGCAGCAGTCCTGAAATCTGATAAGCAGCCTTTCTTCCCTTAATGACCGCACATCTTACTGTCCCATTAGATCTATATTACACCTGTATTGTGTTCTGGTAATTGATGTGTGTATATAAGTAGATATTAGAATTATCAAGAGTGGGTCCCATTTGAACGTAAACGTGAAAATGATGGTGCTTACTCAATTGATTTTGTGTTTCTGCAGCTGGACAATTGCAGTTTCAGCCATATCGTTAGAGTCCATCTTCCCACAGCGGTATATCAATGGATTAATCCAGCAAGACTTAGCCCTGGATGGGTCTCAAAAGAAAACCAAGGAAACGAGCGACTTTAGTGTTTTCACTTCTAGCATTGATGACGCATATTCTTTGAGAATTAAGCCTGTAGATCCCAAATCTCTAGGCATCGATACTGTGAACCAATGGGCCGGATACTTGGACTATAAGGACTCGAAGCACTTTTTCTATTGGTTTTTCGAGTCTAGAAATGATCCTGTGAATGATCCGGTAATTCTTTGGTTGAATGGGGGTCCAGGATGCTCATCTCTTATTGGGTTGTTCTTCGAATTGGGTCCATCCTCAATTAATGTGGATTTGAAGCCTGTATACAACCCATATTCGTGGAACTCGAATGCGTCGGTGATATTTTTGGATCAGCCAGTGGGCGTTGGCTTTTCCTATGGTGATTCTAAGGTTACAAATACCGATGCTGCAGCGGAAGATGTGTACATTTTCTTAGAATTGTTCTTTGAAAGGTTCCCACACTTGAGAAACAACTCTTTCCACATATCTGGTGAGTCGTATGCAGGACACTATCTTCCTAAGATTGCGCATGAGATTGCTGTCGTTCACGAGGATGATTCTTCCTTCAAGCTTTCATCTGTGTTGATAGGAAATGGATTTACCGATCCTCAAACACAGTATCAGTACTATGAACCAATGGCCTGTGGTAGAGGTGGCTATCCTTCGGTTCTTGAACCAGAAGATTGCAAAAAAATGAACGACAGTGTGCCCACATGCGTGACTCTCAGCGAACGCTGTTATAAATCGAACTCATTAATCCCATGTACCATTGCCGATCTCTATTGCGAACAACAGATTACAGGGGTGTATGAAAAATCTGGAAGAAGTAACTACGATATACGGTCTACCTGCGATGCTCCTGAATTCTCTGGCGCTTGCTTTAAAGAGGAGGTATACATTACCGAATACTTGAACTTAGAAGAGGTCCAGGAAGCATTGGGAGTTGAGGTGAACAAGTTCGAAAGTTGCAGCAGAGACGTAGGCATTGGGTTCTCCTTCTCGGGAGACAGCCCCAAACCGTTCCATCAGTATGTCGCAGAACTGGTCGACAAAGACATTGATGTTTTAATCTATGCTGGTGATAAGGATTACATTTGCAACTGGCTAGGAAATATGGCATGGACTGACAAGCTTGAATGGAAGTACCACGAAGAGTATGAGAAGCAAAGTTTGCAAAAATGGATAAACGAAGAGACAAATGAAGCTTTAGGTGAAGCCAAATCATATGGGTCGCTCACATTCTTGAGAGTATACGATGCTGGTCATATGGTGCCTCATGATCAACCTGAGAACTCTTTACAATTTTTAAACTCTTGGATTCGTGCCGTTGATGGCAAAAACTGAAAGGCTCTTTCATATATTATGATAATAAAGAGACAATTTATTTTGCTAACATAACATACTTTTGGTTCTTGGTCCTGTATTTGTCCCATACATAAACTTTTTATACATGTGTACTATGTATTATATTTTAATCAATTCCTCTTTTACATCATCGTTGGTTCATCCTATAAACCCTAATCAAATTTTGCAACCTGGTAATTATCTCAACACATTCTTCGGCAGAGACAGCTTCAAAGTAATATCTACGTTCTCTGTCTGGTCTGTGCACAAAAATTTTGAAGTATTCAGGAACTCTTTTTGATCTTTTAACCAACGTAATTTGACTGACATGGAATGATTTAGTTTTGACGTTTTCATGAGTCCAGTTAAGGTCTCCATCAGGTCCGCTGATGTACACGTAATCACCATCGATCACCAATGTTCTTTCATGCTTGTTGATAAATGACATTTGTTGTCTCCGCCACACCTTATACTTGTAATACGATCCAGTGAATAGGTCCTTATAACTAGTATTACCAGAAATGCTGCTTGACCTTTTGGAAGTGACGCCGAGTTTACCAGACTTTAACGATGTTTTTGACGTATTTTTCAGTTTGAAGAAACCAGAAGCCGATGAAGTGTGGTTATGTTTGCTCATGTTGAACAAACTTTTCGTGGTCGAAGTGGTTTTTCCTTCCCCTGTCTCTTCCTTTACAGCCTCTTTAGCCTCTTCATCTTCTCTGTTCTTCTGCATGAATCTGTTATCGTTCGCCATTGTTAAAGTTAAAGGAGTTAATTCTGTACTCTGAATTGTTTGTAGTACTGGCTGATTGGTTGCTTTCATTCTGTCAAACTTCTTGGTCCTTGCGTCTCTTTTCTTGAGGACCTCAAGTTTATAATTACCATCCAAACTTGTGATATAATCGTTTAAATCTAGAATGAGGTCTCTGTTTTCCAATTTGAGTACATAATCTGATGGATCAAGATTCTTCAACTTACAATAAGACACCAAAATTTCGTTTATCTTTGAAGACACTGGTACTTTTATATTCGTGAAGTTAAATTGTGGGTTTAAGTTCGGATACAAGAAAACCTTAATGGTTACAATATTGGAACCGGTATTCGAAGGTTGCAGAGAGTTTGCTGGTAAGATTGACTTATAGTAACTTAATTGGTTAATATGAGGCGAGTTATCTGGTGGTTCTTGGACTACTCCTGTATCTTTCATCACTGCCGGCAACGGAGTTTCCTTTTCATTCATCTTAAACTGTTCATCACTAGTAACATGGCATATAACCACCTCATTATCAAAGACGGTATCAATTTTTTGGGTTCTTTCAAGGACACCAAAATTATCTTCAAATGGTTCACCGTCTTCGTCAACAATCTTAAGCGTAAAGTAATTGGGATTAACAATTTCATCTGGAGAAAGCTCTCCGGTTGAGTCGGGAGGTTTAAATTCTGTAGAGTAGCAGTATAAGCTGTATCCCAATACTTCGAACACCGTTGCAGATTTCTTAACAGCAATGGTGAATGGTTTCCTTTTATAAGCCTTGGAATCTTGGATATAAACGTCCAATTTCAAGGAATTCCTTGGAAGTTCCTTAACCGCAGATACACCTGAAAAGTATTCCAAGGGATTCATCTGTGTGACTTTATCCTTATTAAACATAGCAGATAACGCTGATTCACTTTTATTTTTAGAAGAGGGTACATCAACCTTTTCAATGACAAGTTCAGGTTCCTCTTGTTTAGAATCATCAACTTCGTCATCCTCATCAATGCTCGTTTCAGTCAAATTCGAGGACGTCCTTCTGTGTCCGTTGATAGGCTTGAGGTGTCTTGAACGGTTAGAAAAAGTGGTTGATCCAGAGTTGCGGTGGTGTGTACTTCCATTTGCACGCTGTTCCGATTGGGAGGAGCTTAAAGTACGTTTCGAAGAGTTAGTGGCCGCATCCTTAGGGACAGATTGGGACAATACTTCTCTGTGAGCCCTATTCGCCATGTGTAGTAGTTTAGTAGCCTTATCCAACTCATTATCCAATTTTGACTCATCGGCTGAATGGTACATAGCCATGGTTCGTGATTGAGGAATGGAGTTGCTAGGTATGTCATGTGAATCAAACGTCATAGAAGATAGCTCAGAGGAAGGCACTTGGCTCGATTCAAAGTCATCCCCGCTAAAGTCTGAATCCAAAAGAGACTCACCATATGAGGATACATCATCGTGAATGCCATTGCTCTCATCATCACCGTCTATTAACAAGTTCGGGGAATTGAAATTGCTAACACTGACTCTATCATTCAAATGCGACGATATACCTCTCAATTTGGAAGGAGAGCTAGTGCTTATTTCATTTGGTTGGTCAAATGGTTTCAAATCTGGCTGATTCAAATAAGACTCAATATACGAAGAAGTGGTGTCATTTTCAGCAGCAGCAGCAGCAGCAGCAGTAAGCGCTGTATTTTCGTTCTGCTTATTTTTCTTATTCTGCACTTTATTCACTTTGTTTCGTTTCTCCCCACTGTCATTAGAACCCACAGTATCTGAGCTTTGTAGAATATTGTGCGGATTCAATGGGAAATTCTCAAGGAAAGTGTTCCTCTTCGCAGACTTAGCCTTCTCGTCTAACGTCAAACTGCTAGAAGAGTTATTATTACGTTTTTCTTTCCCAAAGAAGTTCACCACTGCACCCTTATCATACTCGTATTTATCATCATCATCATCGTCGTCATCTTCCAAATTATTGAGACCCTCGTGCGTGTAAAGAAAGTGGTCATACAAGTTGAGTGCCGGCTTTTTCAGGGAACCTGCCCTGGATCTTCCGCTTATGAATATCGCCTTACCAGCACCACTCCCTTTGCTGTCCTTAGACGCATTGCTCGACGAACGGAACAACCTGCTGAGCCGAAGACCAGACTTCTTCACCGTTTTCAGCTTTTCAGACGCCCTAGAAGTACTTCTCTGTAACGACAAATCGCTACCTCTACGATGTAAACTATGAACCATCTTATTCTTCAAACTGCTAGTATCAGCAATGATCGACTGTGTTCTGGACCGCGACTTCTCCGAAATATCGGGACTCGAATTGTTCTTTTTCACAGAAGGAACTTTCATAATACTGGGATTCGGCCTCAGCCCCAATACTTCCTCCTCTTCTTCCACCAACGATACCATCGTATTGTTATTCGAATTAGAAAACAGTTTAGACCCCGTACCACTAATATAATTACCTGTAGCTCGGCTTTGCTTAATATATGAACCCGCTATTGGAGGTGAGTCTAGCGACTGCAATAAATTACAACCATCATCCCCTTTGTACAATTGCAGAACTGTATCATTTATCTCACCATACGGCTTAATAATTCGATTCAATTGATCCTTTTCAGAGCTCTGTTTCAAGAACCTGGCTCGAAGCTTGTTAATTGTTACTTCAACATCCATGCTTCCAAAAGGATACAAATGTGAGAATATTTCCTCAATCCAGTGGTAAAAAAAGAACCAGGAGAAAACCCCAATATACTATTTCAGAATCTCAATTGATTTGGCTAGTATAATTGCTCAATAGACGCGTCTTATATGCTTATTTCGTTGTTCTTTTAACAACTTTACCCAAGCTTTCTAAATGTGCACGCTTATTCCCTTAACAAAAGTTTCTGCGTAATATTCAAAAATATCAAGAGAATGTCTTGAAAAAGAAAGGTCAAGGTCCCCGGTTCAACTCTCGACATGACCTTTACTGCTGAAAAATTCCGCCCAAGAGGAAAGTTCCATGAATTTCTTTTTGTCGCAAAATTTCAAAGCTCATCGCCTTAGGTTTGAATAATTTCTATGCGATGCGATGCGATGAGCTTCGATAACGATGAGCTTTTGATGCGTTAGTGCAGGGTATTTCACTGCTGACTTGTGGCGTGAGCATTTAGCAGGATTTTAGCAAAAGGTTTATATTTGGAGTTGAAGTTAGGGTTTTGATATATCGAGGATAATAGTCGGGTGTTCTTCATTGTATAGCAGAAGAAGAAGAAGAAGGGAAACTTGAAAGGTGATATTACTATAGATAGATAGGTAGATATGGTGCTGTCGAGTAATTGGTTGAACTTGGTGAAGTCAGATGAATCTGTAAAGTCGAGCAAAAAGAAGAAGAATGATGTTTCGAAGAAAAAGCGTAGTACTAAACCTAGCGCGAAGGTAAAGAAAGGAAATGTTGAGGACAGAAAAGGAGCAGCAGGTGTTATAAAGCCCAAGAACAGCTCCAAGATCATGGATATGGTGGCTACCATGAATAGGGAAATTGAAAAAGTGGAGAAAGAAAGATCGACGAAACGGCCTAGCGAGGCTAGCGATGGGGCAGACTCTGTGTTGAAACAAAAATTGACGGAAGACATTGCTACTAATAAATCATCCAGGACAAATGAAGTGGGTAAGTACATTGCAATGGACTGTGAATTTGTTGGGGTTGGTCCTGAGGGTAAGGAGAACGCGTTGGCTAGAGTTTCCATTGTCAACTACTACGGAAATGTGGTGTTAGATTTGTTCGTCAGACCAGAAGAGCCAGTAACAGACTGGAGAACTTGGGTCAGTGGTATAAAGCCTCATATGATGGCCAATGCTGTGACGAAACAAGAGTGTCAAAAACAGGTTGCCAACGTGTTGAATGGAAGAATCCTTGTAGGACACTCTGTTCATCATGATCTAGCAGCTTTAATGCTGTCACATCCTAGAAAAATGATCAGAGATACTTCAAGACATATGCCGTTCAGACAAAAGTACAGCGAGGGGAAAACTCCAAGTCTAAAGAAGCTCACGAAGGAAGTTCTGAAATTGGATATTCAGGAGGGAGAGCACAGTTCAATTGAAGATGCAAGAGCAACAATGCTTTTATATAAATCGGATAAATTGGAATTTGAAAAGTTGCATAACAAGCAATTTGGCGGGCCATAGACTAAGAACTAATTACAATTCTCTTTTGGGGAGCTCATAAAAATAAAAAAATGAGGTGTATTCTATTAAAGATATCTCCAATGTATGTAAGCACACACACACACACACACACTCACCTATATATATTTTGCATATAAAGAAATATCATCAAAAGGCAAACTGTATGTCTCTCCTCGGTACGCGGTGGTTAATATAGGTGAATACGAATAGTCTAATAGTATACATTTAGTTAAAATAGTTAACAAATACTACACAGATAAAGATATATTGCAAACTAAAAAGCAGAGAGTCAAATAGTGTTTCTATTAGAGTTCATGGTAAAGAAATGACCTTGGAAATTAACATAACAGACAATTTCTTTCTTTCATATGTGATTACAGGGTTTTCTCTGACACCATTCAAGGCATCATTCAGTAAATCATTTTCAAACGGAATATTTTGTATACCAGTCAATCCTCTTTCCGAGAGAGTTGCAAACAGTTCTTCCTCAATTTGGGGAATCCTTGGGTATTCCTTGCTTTTAACCGCCATTTTGATGATTTCAAAAGCTAAAATCATAACAGAGCTGTTGTTGGAATACTTGGATAATCTTCTCAACTCACCTAGAATAAAAGGATAAAGTTTGAAAGCCGCTTCAAGATTACTTTCCATCAAGTATTTGTAGACCAACATAAACCTAACTTTACTTTGTTCATCAGTTGCCTTACTTGCGAAATACAACGAAGCCTGATATAATGTCATGAATGCGTCTGGCGTGAATGAAACTAACCAGTCAAGTAAACCCCTGTGGATCTTATTCCTCGAGTCAAGGTGCACTACATCATTATCCATATCAACGTCTTCCATACACTTCAAAAAGACTGCTGGTCTTTGCAACACGAATATGAAGAACATGAATATCAAATAATTCTCATTAGGACCATACATTAGTTCAAAATAAAAGAGTTTAAAGAAAACGATCAAAGCTGACAATGAGTTAGCCCTCGTATATGGAACCAAAAGACCCTTACAAATCAAATTGACCATAACATGCGAAAAGTTGTCTTCGGTGACACGTAGATCCCCCATAGCCTCAATTTGCCTTAGAATGTTTTCTGCAAAAGCTCTCTCAGAAATCAATTGCTTGATTAATGGCTGCGGAGTTTTGCCACTATCAATCTTTTGCATGTTTCCCAGAGATAGATGTTGGGCTGCGCTAGACATGAATAACAAACCACTTTGATAAATCATAACATTAAATGAAAAGGCAATAGTAGATGCCAACCAGAACATCCTGGGGAGTAATGGGGATCTTGGATCTACGCCTCTGATGGCTTTGGTGTAGGTGAAGAATGTGGAAATTGTGAAGAAAATTTGTTCATCACTAACCTCTGGAATTGCAAGAATGATCATGCTTTGTTTCAATAAGTTTCTAAGTAGTCCATCAGATATTCCCTCTTTTGATATAATACCTAAAATCATCATAGCACGCGCAGATAAAAATGATTGAACGTGGAATACAGTGCCCATAATGTACTGCAAGTACCTAGTCTTCCATTGTTCAACGCTCATACGAGAACCATTGTCCATTAGGGAGATCAAGTTATTCACAAAGTGCTCCAAAGTGGTGAACTTCGTTAGGAAAGAGGATGCACTAAAGTTTTGTAATAACCGACCTCTTTCTTGACTGAAACCAAACATGATTTTTGTCTTTTGATCCGAGAAGATTTTTTGAATCTCATATAGATTCTTCCTGCTGTATTTAGGAAGAGAAGTATTACTCAATAGGGACTGGCACGTATTCATCAAAAGTTTATGCAAAGATGACCTCATTTCCGTCGAACCAACATCAATCAATAAAGATACAATGAATAATACCTCCGGCATATAAATATCAACCAATAAAGGTGAGTCGCAAAATAAGGAAGAAGCCAAATGGACAAGAATAATTAGTTCAGTCCAACTGTTAACATTAGTTTCCTCTTTGAGGTTTGGAAGAAACGAGTGCGTGATTTCAAGAATCCTCTTAATTACAGCACCGGTGATATCAATTGTCGGAGCTCGTAATAATATTTTACAAGCAGGATGCCAATCCACTCCTTCGGCTGCTCGATCCATACAGTGTCCAATGACTTCGTCAATAATTTCCTGTAACAAATACTGATCTTGAACTAAAGTTGGCCAGATATAGTCAAGGTACAAGGACGTTGGCTGACCTGGTTGGACAGTAAGTCTCACCAAGCGTCTTATGAGTTTATTAGTTCTCTCTGGGCCATCTTGATCATCAGCTAAAAACACATGCTTGCTTAAGTTGCCGATCCAGTATTTCATAGTCCTCAATAAGTTACCGACAAAATGCAAATCGTGTTCCGAGTTCTCCAACATATCTATACTGTATTTCAAGTAATAGCTGGTTAATTCTGGGGACGTCTCAGCTAGAGTCTTGATAAGAGGTTCAAACATAGGGTTTGGATCTTCGGGTACATATATGTCAGGCGTATATGGTAGGAGGTGACCCATGTTCAAAGAGAATGTCGAATGCATCGAAGAAAGCAAATTATAGGACACTGCCCTAATTTCGCTATCACCACCTAGGCCCACTAATGCAACTAGAAGTAAGTGACTTACAATATCTGCCATTTTTATGACCTCTTTAGAGTGCTTACTGATATTATCAGTGGTATATTCGTTATCATTAAACTCTTCTATTATTTTCGCCTGAGCATAATAGAACATTTTCAATATTTCGAGATACTTTGGACTTGACATAATCAACCTCTTACGATCTTTCAACTCAATGCAGAATTCAGATGAAACTCCAGTTATCCTAGACACAGACGTAGAGATAACATTTGCAATCTCATAAACGTAATTCGGCTTGATACTAATCATATCTGAATTCTCTTGCAGCTTAAACTTACGAGGGGTGTCATGAACAATTTGGAAAAACTTGTTACCAACCTTTAATGTCACAGGGCTAAATCTCTTTATATTCTCATCGTAAAGCGATACATCATGCAAAGTAACTCTAACATCATGGAAAACTTCTCTAGAATAATCAGAAAGACCCAAAGTTTTTATCAACTTAGGATCTGATTCTGTATTGATAAAAGATACCGGAACCTTAAGTTTCTGGAATATACTTAGATGCGATCTTTGGAACTCCAACCACCAAGTCAAATAGACTTGAGTTGCATTGTAAAAGTACAGCGTTTCACAGTTATAAAGACCCTCAGATGGCAATAGATTGAAGAATAGAGACATAACTTTCATAAACAGCTTTTTCACTTGGTGCTCATCGTCAAAGCCCGTACAATCAGTAACGAAAAAATGCTTCTTAGTCATAACTTTTGAGTAAATTTGGAAGGTACGATATATCATAGACTCAACATCATTATTTCCTTCTCTTTGGAACTCATACCAATTGAACACGACAACAGGCAACCCCTCTGCAGTAACCGATTCTTGAACAAATTTGACTAATTCATTTTCTTGACTTTCGGAAAACTTCAAGGCCTGCTTGCTCATAAATTCATAAAGTTGGGGATTTGTTTCCGCGTTCTCTCTTATATATGCAGGCATTTCATTCTTAAATTCCATTCTAGGTTGTCCCATCAGAGAGAGAAGTCTATCAACAATGACTGCTGAACGACGAATGTTACTAATATCATCGAATGATTTTACGTCATCAATAAGGACATTACGCATTTCTAAGCCATGATAATACAGAAATTTGTGAAGGAAACTGAATTCATTTGGTGTCACCCTGTTTTCTAATCTGAGTTTTATTTTAACTACTCTTTTCTTATCTGATACCTCTGACAAAAACTTGAAAATTTTGTTACTACAGTTCTTCAAATATTCCGTCTCAGATTCCAAGAGTCTCCACTTGATGGAATTTACAGATCCATTTGCAATATTCTGGATCACCTTTGCGAGAGACATGGATGACTTTCTTGCCTTTGGAGTTAGACTATCAATAATTTCTTCTGAATCGGGACTTACTAGTGCCGGACAGAAGAAACGCAAAAACAAGAAAGAGCCAACAGCAATATCTGCATATTCTGGGAATCTTTCTGAGGCACTTGAGTGAATAGCTTGGCATATTACAAAGAACTGCGGTGGGAATGAATCTATCGAGTTTGTGATTGCATCAACAACCTTAGTCATGTACTTCTTGAACAGCTGTAAATTTCTTGGTGCATCAGGATCGTCTGGCTCAATCTTCTCAACTTCAAAGCACTCATTGGTTTCCAACAATTCTTCCAATATTGGCTTCAAAATTTTCGATAAATAATCCATTCCCTTTATTCTTGCTAGCATCGACAAGGCTCTAGTAGCACAACTATTTCTCCTTAATATTTCCATATGACGAGTGGCGTTGGATATCTCCTCGCGAACAAGTTCGGTTACAATAATATGGGCCGCATTCTTCACTTCGAAAACGTAAACGATTGAGCTGGCTAATGCGTCTATATCACTTGCTGGACATACGCGACAAGCCTTCGAAAGCATAGCAGGTGTCTTGAGGGAAAGAAGGACCACCTCTTCGACAATTTCATCCCTTTTTTTCTTCACCGAGTTGTTTGAAGTATCAAAGCTAGACACGATATTGACAAAAACATTCATAAATGCAAGACGAATATTCCGATTATTCGAATAACCTATTGGAATAGCATGGTTTAAACCGACATCCACATTAGCTATTAGCAAATTGGTGAGGGACATTATAATATTCTCATTAAGCAGTGCGATCTTATGTCTAAGAGTAGTCGGAAAATTTTCAATGCACGTACTCTTTTCCAATGCTTTCAACAAAATGTTAAAATAATTTCCAAAAACTACAGACTTTGATCTCTGAAGTTCAATTTCGGACATTGACTGTGGTGCTTCTAAAACCAAATCTTTAGTTAAATATGTGATGGCTTTGGACGACTCAATGGTAGTGTCTATGTATAAATAGTCCAAATCACGCTTTTCCAAATCCATATCACGGTGCGACTTGCTCAAATTTTGTAGATCAAAGTCATTAAATATAGCACTCTGGAACCATTGTGTTACGAGCCTTAACCATCTATTTTTCACCACCATATAACCAGTAATACATATACTGGATTCAGAATGCTGGAATGATTTAAGCATCTTGGACAGATGAATAACACATTTGAAGTATTTTGGAGATGATTTATCGATGTTGTCCACAATCTTTAGGATATCGTCAATTAAGTTCAACAAAGGCACTGACACCAATATGAGAACCTCACTTGTGTCATCTCTTTCTAAAATCATCCTAATGACCATGATCACCTGCTCCAATAAAATTAAGGATAGTTCGTTCTCTTTTTCTATTACATTGATATCCTTCAATTCGTTAATACGACGTTGTAAAGCAGAGAATACCGAAGAGAAAGCTAAAGGATGCAATTCCGTAGCGATAATATCCTTTGAGTTCTCTCTTGTCAACAAATCTTCATTGTTTAACCATAGACATTGTTTTTCAACAAAGTATTTGATTTTGGAATCAACACTTTGCTTCATGTCGTCTAAAAGTGGGAATTGGTGACCTATGGAAGCATTAATCGTTGAAAAAATCCCACAAGATGCAGCCAAGAAACCAGCATAATTACGAAAATGACTCAAGTCAGTAGCATTCAATGAGGGCTTAACAGATAAATCGTACCATTTTTTGTAAATCAATTGGGAAACATCAAAAATGATCTTATCGGGGTACTTAATATACTTCAAAATATCTGTCCTCAACCTACGTTGGAAAGCCACTACACCAGTGGAAACATAATTATCACGGCTCATAACATTAAAAAACTCAAGATTGGCCATATCTAATTCAGAATCATTTCCGTCATCTTCATGGAAAAGCTGATGTATCCTAATTTCTTCAGTGAAAAGCTTAAATGATGATTTCAACAACTTGTGAATATTAGTGTTATTAGAATAGAGAGAACAAAACAATGCCCTTCCAACTGATCCACGAATCAATCCAAAAGTTAAGCGTTCAGATTCTTCAAGTTCCGATAAATCTCCTTCCATTTCATATCCCTTCACAATGCTGATTCGAGCTTTCCAAAGATCCACCAATGGTTTCAATAAATGTTCTCTTTTAGCGTCTGAAAGGTTCAAGTTGAACAAAGTTGTACCAATAAGAGACAACAGATATCCGGAACCTGTATAACATATCGATCTATAAGCAGAGTGCTGCTGTTGTGCTGACTTAAGTTGTGATATAACAGTACTAATCACCCCTTGCGCTGTATCAAATAAAGTTTCATTGTCGTCAATGAAGCTAGCAAAAACTGGTTTCACAAGTTTTAAGTAATTTGTTGAAGGTGTCGAGGTATCAGGATCATCGTAGGTCAAAACGTAATAGTTAGACATACCTTTGTATATTGAAAATATATTAGTGAGAATGATTCTTGCAAGCTGAGTATTTTCTTGCTCATGTCTCTCTAATGTTTCCCGAATATTCTTAACAGTGGCACTGCTCACTGACTCCTGAGAGGCCTTTCTAAGCATGCTACTAACTCTTAAAGGTGACTTGATATTTTTATCAATAATAGTGCGGATGGAATTAATAGACCTATCATTTTCATTTGGAGATGCAGAACTGCGAGATGTGGTCATCGATGATTTTGATGGACGTCCTGCAGTTGGGGCTACAATGTCTCTAATATTTTTACCTGTATTTTGAATCATTGGAACATCTACCGGCGACAAAGAAGAGGATGAAGAGGAGGTAGATCTCGATTTTGACAATGGAGTGCTGGTACCTGTTCTTGAGAAAAAGTTCAGAAAGGCAGGAGACGAAGATGGCAGTGGAGATGGGTTGAAATACATCTTTGGTGATTCTGAATTATCACTTGATGCACTTACTTCGAATATAGTCTCTACCATCTCTGATGCGCTATCTTCGAGTATACTAGAGCTTGCTAGTAAAATGTTTGAAACCTCATACGCCGTGTCCTTCAAAAATTTGTCAATCCGAGCCATGATCTTCTCCTTGATTGTTTCCTTTGTGATATTGTTGAAATAAAGGCAAAACCCATCCGTTATCATTCTCAAATGCATTATTCCGGTGTGTTTTCTCTTCAGATAATCCGCCAATTTCTCCAAGAAGGAGTCCACATCAATGGAACAGGCAACATAAAAGTAATCAACTTGAAGTTTTAGATGCGCTTGAGGATATTTTGCTAGACAATGGGCAATGACCGGATTGAATTTGGCATCTTTTTCTGACCCTAATTGCAATATATCACACATAATGTAAAACAATCTTCGTGTGAAATTTGCTACAGGGGCATCCCTTTCTCGAAGTAAGTTAGAAGTTGAAAGCTTAGAAATTAAGATCAATACTCTTAGAGTATCAAGGATGGCATTCTCTGAAACAATATTATTTCCGTTAATATTTTTCAAGATTGTCAAAAGAAACTTCGTCTTCTTGTTTGTTACATGGTTCAACGACGTCAACTGGTGCTTAAGCTTTTTAAGTCCAAACTTGGAACTTTTAGAGCTTTTTGTAGTTGTCGGGTATCGATTTGAAAAGGGTGAATCCGTTGGTGTTCTATCCTCAGAGGCATCCGCATCATGATCACTAGTAGGTACGTCTTCAGGGATGTGTTTCAAAGAAGTATTATTGATTTCTTCGAAAATATCCGGACTTAACATCAACATCAGTGTAGAAAATGTGAGAACCGAAACTCTTGTCATATCTTCAGTATCATCGATCAACTCGAATTTTGGACCATAATATGGTACGTTAAAAGCGGAGCGCGAGGAGGATGTCGAAGAAGTAGGAGAACGAGGACTTTCACTGCTGTTACCACTATACCCATTGTTGTTACTTTCCTCATCGATCAATGCCTGTTCGTCGAAGGGGTCCACGTATATGGGTGAGTCTTGTGATGAGTTCATGGTAGTAGATTGCGATCCTACTGTCGAAGATGAAGATGACGATGAAGATACAGCACCTTCCGTCAAAAGCTTTTCGATATTGAAACTCGAATACACATCCTCGAAAAGAGATGTTGAAATCCGCTGGATGGTCAGAATACCGGGGTCCGCTGAGTTTCTTTGTATGCTATCAATGACACGTAAATAATCCTTGGGCCTTGCCATTATCCAACTCTGTATTGATTCAGAAGCAAAGTACAACAATACTTCCTGATATATGGATTTCTTCATCCTCGCGGCCATCTTTTGTAATATTTCCAAGAAAGTTGGGAGAGTATCCAGCGTAATGTAATGGTAGGAAAAATAGCACAAGAACGACGCGATATCACTCTCCGAATGGGTGTGAGTGATAAGCAAAGGAGATATAACCGTAGTCTTAATGAACATATGGAACTCCTGTGGGTTGGATGCTGCAATATACTTGAAAAGGTACGCGCAATGCTGGTCGAGCACTTCTATTAGATAAGAGTTGTACTTCGTCTTCTTGGATTCGGTTAAACCAATAGTGTTGTCCTTGAGAGGAGGATGCGCATAAGAGGTGTTATTCCCATGTAGTGACCGCAACATGCTGTTCAACATCTTAATCACCTTCTTGTTAGACTTGATTTTAGACAAAAGCTGGAGGAATGACGAGGCCAACTGTGGTGTCAATGGTTGAGGACGTACCGTGTGCAAAGTCGTAGTCTGCACCGAAAAACCATTGTAATACGTCGAAAACGCGATTTTCTCGTCACTACTCGTACTGATATTATACTCCGGATCAAGCATCCTCCAGTAAACCTCATTTGTATCCGTTATCATCCTTAAAAGTACAATCAAAGACAGCAGTATGTCGAAATCGTGCGTCCCATCCTTGGGCAAACTCGAAACTTGTTCCAATTTTGCTATCAAGGCTGGACTTATCGCAGAATACCCATGTGTAATCACCAAATTGAAGAGCGAAAGCCTGATATTCATGAAATACTGATCCCTCTCCACCTCCTCAAACGTCTTCACATGCGAGTTGACCGGCAACAAAGGATCCAATTGCGCTAATAAAAACGATGCAACATCGTTTAGCATCGCCTGACCTGTCGGCATATTTTATATTTATAACTCAATCAAGATTGCACACAAAAAAAAACCAACCTTAAGCAACGCTTAAAGCTCAAAACTCAATATCTATCACTTATGTTTGGGACAAGCTTAAAAGCAGAATAAGGATTTCGTAGCAAAAATCTCCTTAATACCCCCAATTTATCCCTGGGAATATACAAGAAGCCACAATCCCTAGTTCTGGCCTAACTTAAATGTCCTGAAAATAGTATAATCCGACTTTTAACACTGGTTTATGCCGTTACAGCTGCTTGCCGCTGGCTTGCTTTTGACTATTTTGAAGCCTTAAAGCTATTATTCCTTTTAAACCTTTTGAATGTTTTGGGGGCGAAATGCTTTTTAAAGGTATACCCGTACAGAGTGACATCAAATATGAACGGCTAGCTTCATGCTGGACTTTAATGCGGAGGTGGGGCTGGATAGCTGCAGCGAGGCTAGTGTCGTGGAATTGTGTGCCCATGGCACAAGCATTTGTTCTTTCCTTTACTCATGAGAATTGTATATATATATATATATATATGAGACTGCACATACGTATAAGGGCACGCATGCAGTTACAAGGTTTAAAACAGAAACGAAAACAAGATACACTATATAGCTCTTTTTAAATAGGCGATATGATCTATTGGAGCGTGCGTCAGTACGACTTACGCAAGAGACGTTCCATATGCTCGACATCGAGTCTCTGGATGAACAAGTTTCTGAGGAGAACGATCATGGTGAGAAAAGAGGTGAAACCAACGGGCACGACACAAAAGACTATAACTTTGTAAAGGTCCAAGCGTCTGCGCTTGGACCAGCGAAGTTGGAAATGCTGTAGGGAGGAAGAGGAGGAGGAAGAACCCTTTTTTCTTTTTGAGGATGGAGTGGTGGATGCTGTTGTGAAAGAAAGGGCGGCGGTGTTCGTACCGTCGCTTTCATCGGAGTTTGCGAGTTCTTGCAGTGAATCTGCATCTGGCTGGCTCTTGGAGGAGCGTAAATCGGCATCGGCGTGGTCATGGTCGTGGCCGTGGCCGTTGCCGTATATGAGATTGGAAGTGATGAAACTCTGCCAGATGTACACCCCAGTGAGGAGACAGCTGATGAGAATCCATGTATGTAAATGGTACTCTCCGGATGGAGACATGGCTGCTGTGAGAAGGAGCTCGGAACACACCATGACAAGCGACATGGAAAACATCCGGAAAATAGCGGCCACGGTAGCGTACTTGATGATCCATCTAACCATCAACGAGTCCAAGATCGAGTACGAGATGTACATCGACACGATGCACCACATTGCGGCCAAAAAATACTCTGACGAGCGAGCCGTGGTCAACGCACTCAACAATATAGAGTTGTCCTCCGTTTGAGTGTTAGTTCCAATGTAAGCATTCCAGGCCATCATCATCTTGTCTGTGAGCCCAGAGGACGCGCTGTAAAGGGTGTTTGTCTCGAATGATAGTGCCCATGCCTTGGAAAGGGACTGAAACATGGCTACTATAGCCGGAACCAACGACACATCCCTACAAAGTGCTATCAAAAAGTGTTGCTTCGCAGTTAAATGCGTGAGTGTCAAGTTTCTCAACGAATGTGCCGACTTATCTCTCCGAACTACTACCGATACGTTTTCCGAACGATGCCTAGAGCCATTTGAATGACTGTCCATCGCAATCCGAGGACCCCAGTAGTACTACCTATCGTGCCTTAAAAAAAAACAAACAAACAAGCAACAACACTCAACACACAAACAACAAATATCCTAGTCAGTGGCGATGGGGGATGGGGGCGGGACGATTGTCCGAGAGATAACTCTTATCGAACGAAACAAAACGTGTTATTTCATCGAAGGTTTAAACTGTAATAACGTTTAAAGTAATTTTTAGGCAGAATTGAAAAGTTTTGCGGGAACGAGATGAGATCGGGATCAGGATTAGAGAGGGGGCCTGGGATGAGGGATAGAAGGGACAGGGACACCGTTGATCTGAATTTTATTGGTATTGTAGATATATATATGTGTAAACTAGATACATAGGTAAAGTTTCGGATTCAGTTCAGTTCAGTTCAGGTAAAACAGTGAAACAAGGTAAACTGTAAAAGAGAGAGAGAGACAAGCAAAAAAAACATGGGGAGTAAGTAAGTAAGTAAGTATGGAATGGTGTTGTGTGGGTATACATATGGTAGTATAGTATAGTATATTGTTTTTTTGTTTTTTTTTTTGGTTCCCCTAAGAGCAATGGTATATTGAAAGCAGCAAAACTGTGATCAGAAACAGCAGATCAACAATATCAAGACGTTCCATCATCGCTAGGACAACGAAAATGAACCGATGGCGATCGCGATGGCGATGATTATCATCTCCGCAACCCGACTTCGTCGGAAACGAAGACCCAGCCCCGGAACCCATGTATCCCTTTCGTCTAGTTGTCGTTGTCATCCTGTTTTGGGACTGAATGTCACGAAAGGAGGGCGTAATCATAAATTTTCCAAAGAAGCAGAGATTTCGTCCAACTCAGCCTTAGCTGCTTCGTACTTGCTTTGCAAATCGTCGTACTTCTTCTCCAAATCGTCTCTCTCTTGTTCCAAAGAAGTAACCTTTCTCTCCAATTGCTCAACCTTCAAGTCGGCCTCTCTCAACTTCTCAGTAGTCTCCTTCAACTTAGCATCGCTCTCTTCCAACTCCTCCTCCAATTGCTGGTTCTTCTTGCTGAAACTCTCGTTGTGAGACTTCAAGTTGGTAGAATCTTCAGCCAATTGCTTGTGTTCAGTCACCTGAGCCTCTAGATTCTCAACTTCCTCCTCCAAAGTTTGGTTCTTAGTAGTCAAGGACTTGATCAAGTTCTCATTGTCAGTCTTTTCTTGTTCCAACTGCTTCACTTGCTCCTTCAACTCCTCGCACTTATCTTGCCACGTCTCAGATTCAAGCTTCAAGCTGTTCAATTTCTAATCAAATTAAATTCCCAATATTCGTTAGTAAAACAAGTCCAAAATGTTTCATCTCATTTCCCATTTTTTCAACATACCTCTCTGATCTTCTCCATCTTTCAATATAACTAATGTACTGAGATTCTTTGCTGACACTCAATTGATGTCTCCTATCCTTAAAATTCCCCAACAAAGATTCCTCTTTTCTCTCCTAAAGGTGATGTGTCCAACTTAAAAGCCTTTATTTGATTTTTTGTCCTCTTTATATATCTGTTTGGGTTTTTGGTGTGTTTATTTATATTTTATACGTTTTTCCAGATTTTCACGATTTTCCTTCCTAAAGGGTCAACACGTTGGATTTGGCGAGAACGGACCGTGATTCGTGGCCGTAAAAGTGTGGATGAGTGGTGGAAGAGTGGTGTAAAAGTGACTAGAAGTAAGATTATATATATATATATATATCGATTGATGGATTCATTAATTCATTTAGATAGCGTAGTTATTTTCTCCCAGAATTCTGTGGTTTTGGAGATTATGGATGGACTCTCTAAATACGGCTTTCATTCTATCATTACCCAAGAGGGTTTTGGCCATCCAGGTTCTGATTGTTTCTGAGACAGCTTCTGAGATGTGGCGGATCTTGTTGCCGTCTTTACCGAAGTGGAAGGCTAGGAAAGCTGAGGAGAGGATGACCATGATTGGGATCCAGAAGAAGAGGAGCATTTTGTCGTTTCTGAAGTTCTGGCGCTGTTGGAAGAAGCGGTTCAATCTGACTTGCAGGGCTTCTTCTTCGTCCTCTGAGGTTTCTGAGGTCTGGGAGTCGTGGGAGTCGGCGGCGTCTGGGTCTGTGGCGGAGGCGGCGGCTACTGCTGCGGCTGCTGAGACGAGGGCGGTGCTGGCTTCGATGGTCTTTGATTTGTCGGTGTTGTTTGCGGAGACCGGGAATAGGTCCTCGTACTTGGGCAAGCCTTCTGGGGATGCTGGTTCTACAGCAGCAGCAGCAGTGGTATTATTATTATTATTATTATTTGTAGCGGCTGTAGCGGCGTCCCCAGTAGTAGCAGAGGCAACGGCAACGGCAACGGCTAGTGGTTCGTTTTCGTCGCCGCTTGAAACTTCTAGCGCTGCCACTGTGTCACGTTCCGAAAGAAGCAGACCCTCAGTCGAGTCATCGTACCCACTGATGCTCGAGTCGTCGTCGTACCCGCTGGACTCGTACTCGGAATCGTCCGATAGCGTGTCTTGAACCATTTTGGAAACATGGACTTGGTAACCGTAATCGACAGAATCCACCGATTCGGCGCAGTACACGCTGGAGTGGAAGCTGGAGGTACTCATTTTTCTGCCAAAGGCCTTGAAATCATCGTCATCGTTGTCGTCGTTGCCATCGCCGGCATCGGTCTGGTCAGACAATAAGCGTAGTATATCTTCTGTGTAGGTGTTGTTGGTGTTTCTGTCCGAATCAGAAACATGTTGCGACCTGTAGAGATCGAGTGCGTTGACCCCATTATCAGCGATCGCGGAAACATTCGCCTTGCAGCCGACCAAGAGTTGAATGGCCTTGACGTCACCATTGATACATGCGAAATGGAGCGGCGTGAAACCGAATGAATCCGTCACATCAACCCTTGCGCCCTTGTTAACCAAGGCAGATACCAAATGGAAATAGCCCTTCAAACATGCCAAATGTAGCATCGTCTGTCCATCAGAGTTGCACATGGACAAGTTTGAGCTTGGGTTTAGAAGTTTGACAACCTTGATGATTAGCATCTCATCAGAATAGTATACCTGTCCAGCACTGTTGTTGTTGTTGTCATTGTAGCCGAAATTCCCAGGGCTATCCGAATAAGAAGCCCCGCCGTAGTTACCTGAAGGAGAAATGTTGGAGCCCGGCGTGGACCCGTTCGAGGACCCACCGTCGCTTCCAACAATCTTTTTAGCAATGTTTCTAGCATCTTCCAACTTACCGTTCATCTTCAAACCAACGATTTGGAGAGCTAGCTCGATTAATTGACGATCAGTGTCGTCAACGTATGTGAAAATGGCCCTGCTGTTCGACATATTGCTTAGCAAGTGCTCGTTGTTCGCATCCTCTCTTTCAAATACAGACACCAAGACCTGTCCTGGCTTCGACGTTGGAGGTAGGTACGTGACAATAGTACTGTCACTCCAGCACTGGGTCGACAAAGCTCTGTTTTCGCCAAACTTGACCACCATATTAGGTTTGAAGTTGGACCCTAGCAAAGTAACTTCAATTCCACCCTTGATAGGCCCTTGTGCTGGAATAACACGTTGGATAAATGGACGTGGTTTCTGAGGCACATTACTGCTGTTGTTGCTGCTGCTGTTCATACCTTCAATGGTAGAAGCACCCAACTGTTGCGCTAGCATGTGTGGCCTTTGAATCATTGGTAGAGCGTGTTGATTAGATGCCGGTAATTGCGATGGTTGCTGCTGCTGCTGTTGATGATGCTGAACGTTATGCAACAACAAAGTAGAAGAAGCACCCGCGCTTAACGATGCAGAATTTGTCACAGCAGGTGTCGAAGTAGACGAATTAGAGAACGAACGTTCTGATTTGGCATCCATAGAGTTTCTTGGACGCTTATACCCGTTTGTACGAGCAGAAGCAGCAGCAGAAGAGTGCAAGAACCCAGTTGCCGACGAATTCATCGGGCCGTGATCTGTCTGAACGTTCTCCGACGAGTCTTCCGTTATAGAAGTTGGCGAAGGCATATTCTTGGGCACCGAAAGCCGTACGGTCACCGAGGGCTCATCCGCTTTCACCATCGAGAACAAATCCGCGTTGCTGTAGTCGCTAGCAACGCCGCCTGTAGTAGAGTACTCATCCTTGACGTAGGTCGACGACCCATCGCTTGCTCTATTGTCGCTAGAGGTGAACTTGCCCTTTCCTGAAGACGAAGAGGAAGTTTTCTTGTCCATGATGACAATATTATTCGTTACAGTTCTAGCCAAGATATTATTCGACGCGTCACGTAGAACCACTAATATCTTAAACCCTTCCGGCTCCTTGTGATGCCTACAATAGCAGACTATACGTGTCATCAAAGAGAAACTCTTGGTGTTCTCCTCGTTTTCATTTTCCTTCATGAGAATAACCTGTTTGCTGTTAAACACAATCGCCCTCTTGTTTTCGTTGTTGCACCATAGCAGGTTATCGCTGATGCCCGACTTTCTCCTGGCGGCCCTTCTTTGCTCTCTCCTGATACATCTCGAACACACATACGTCGATTTGTTCGTAGAAGAACATAGCAAAAACGTCTCCAGATATAGCATTTGTTCCCTCACATTTGCAGGATACTCCGTGATATCGTGAGTCAAATAAAACTTTTGTCTTGTTATGCTATCCGTAGGTAAATGTATCATATATTGACGAGGTGCTGGCGAAATCGCTATGTTTATCTTTATCTGCGTCTCCACTCTCGACATAGGAGGAACACCGTCCACATGAATCTTGTATGGCAACGCCTGAGCATCGTCTTCTTTGGGCAGAAACTCCTGTGGGTTCAAATACACCGTTTTGAAAGGTTGTGTCCTACCAAACTCCAAAATGTTGGTGAGCAAACTCTCGCTCTGCTGATAGTACACCAAGTTGGATATCGTACTGCTATTAACAATCGTATTGCCAACACTGGGAGCTTGAGCTTGAGCAGGAGCCTGGGCAGAAACACAAGTCTGAGCAGCAGCCTGAGCAGGAACAGCAGCCTGAGCAGGCCCCGCTTGTTCCGCGTGATTCTCATTATTCTCCATCGCCCAACTCTCAACATTCTCATGCGTTAAATCATCATGCAAACTAACATCCATATCAAGACCCCCCATATCTTCAAGACCCCCACCACCAGATACTGACATCTCCCCACTCTTATCCCCGCTATCACCCTCCATCTTCATCAGAGGAGAAACAGAATCAAACCGAAGCAATCCAGGAGAAGAGTCCTCTTCAATTGACTCCATTAACATGTCCTTATTGATATATTGGTCGAACAAATCCGCAGCATCCACTGCATCCGAACTAGAGCTAGTATTCCTCTCTCCTTGCCCAGCCTCCTGGCTTTCTGACGCCTCTTTCTCGTCCAGGAGAAGTAGTTCATTCAATCCCTCCACTCGAGGAACTTCGTTCCCCATCATTCCTGTCTTCAGCAGCATTTCTTGCTGCAGAATAGCCATATTAAAAACAATCTCTGTAGTTCCTATTAATCCAAACTACAACTCAAACCTGATACCTTCTTATAAATTATCCTCTAGCCGCCTTAAATACCCTTTCAAAACGCAAATCCTTGTAGTTGACAGGAGTCAAGATTGTATTTATGGCCTTGTTGATATTTTTCAGGCGTTCGTAAAGAAGAAAAAAATCCAACAAAATATCTGTCTCGTTTGGGGGGCCCAGAACGAGCGAAAAATGGGCGATTTGGGCCCGAAAAAAATGGTTTTGGGGGAGGTCACGTGGTGCGAGAGACGTTGTGGGTGGAATAGCGGCCAAAAGGTGTGAGATGCCTGTGTGAGGCAACGGGCCCCAATGGGGCCCCATTGCGGCCCCTATCGAGACTTGTGGGGGTGTTTTTCTTGTTTCCTTTTGGTACGGCTGGCTGGCTGGCTGGCTGGCTGGCTCACTTTAAGGTTACTCGAATAAGGAAAAATCCAATGTAGCAGCAATAGAGGTTGGTACAGCTACAATTCGGTGGAATTGAGGCGATACAGGTGGGTATTAGGGGCCGTATTTAAGTCGAGAAGCCAACAGAAAGTCAAATATACAAGTTTGTCACTGCGTAGAGGCTATATACAGAACAATCAGCCAGCCAATTTCATTCATCATGGACAAGTTTGACTATTCGGACGTCAAAAGGGTCCCCATTGAGCCAGATGCAGAGACGGAACTCTGCGTTATTCTATACTCTAGCGAGTACAAGGAGCTTATTGGGCTATTTCTGGGTCTCATGAAGGAAAACGAGCTTTCGGAACGGGCGCTGGCAGTTACGACGGCAGTTATTGACGTTGTCCCGGCTTTGTATACGGCTTGGAACTACCGTTTCGAGATATGCGTGTCGTTGTACAGCGACCAGAGCGAGCTGTGGGAGAAGGAGCTGGACTGGCTCGACGAATTGACGTTGAATAACCCGAAGAACTACCAAATTTGGTCTTACAGACAGGCCTTGGTGCAGCAGCATCCATGTCCGAACTTTGTGCGGGAGCTCCCCATTCTCGACCTCATGATCGATGACGACACCAAGAACTACCATGTGTGGTCGTACAGGAAGTGGAGTGTGCAGTTCTTCGACGTATGGTCGCATGAGCTGGAGTTTGTGAACAAGTACATCGATCGCGACGTGTACAACAACAGTGCGTGGACACACAGGGCGTTCTACTTCAAGAATCAAGTCACGAAAGAAGAGCAGCACAAGGGCCTAGTGAATACGGAAATCGAGTATGTAAAGGCGAAAATATCGCTGGCACCGCAGAATGTCAGTCCCTGGAACTACTTGCGCTTCATATACCGCACTTTCAAGGACGACGAATACGACTCTGGCATCGTTGAGTTTGCGTCCAAATTTGTACAAAATGTGCTTGTGCTAGACGAAGGGAATGACGAGTCAGCACCGGGAAAGGCCAGGGTCGACTCCACCTTCGCATTAGAGTTGCTTGCGGATGCCTATGCCAAGAATGACCCAGCAAAGTCCAAGGTTGCATACACGGCCCTTGCTGACACCTGGGATCCCATCAGGAAAAACTACTGGAGTCTCAAGGCCAACCAGTTAGGATAGGATAGGATAGGGTAGATATGTAGATATACACACACATACACATTGTAGAATGTAGAATGTCGTTTCGACGCCACGGCTGGCCATCATTCACGCTTCACAACGAAATATGAATGTGACACTTTTATCGATTCTTGATGTTATATTGCTTTCCTAGAGAAAACAGCGTAGCGACAGTGATAAAAAAAAAAGTTTCAGCGATGAGATGAGATGAGATGAGATGAGGGAACTTGCTTAAGTTATACTTGGAACAGGAGGCTTTCAGAGATCTAGGATCAACGAAGTTGGCTGTTAAATAGACACTAGACACCTAGGTTTACATTGCCACACACTTTCAGACAAAAATTTGCAGCAATGTCGAGCACTGGAGAACCAGATATTACTAGAATTCTAGGTGGTATTTATGTCGGTGGTATCCAACCGATCGCTCACCATACCCCATTGAAAGCAAACTATCAAATAACGCACATCCTATCTGTGATCAGATTTGAGATTATCCCTGAGTATTTAGTGAGGAAAAGTTACACACTAAAGAACATCCCTATCGATGATAATATGAATACTGATGTGCTGCAGTACTTCAACGAAACGAACAGGTTCATAGACTCGTGCTTGTTCCCAGACGAGGTCGAGTACGATCCAAAGAAGGTCGATTTCAGAAAGAAGCCCCAAAAGGGTGCTATCTATATCCACTGTCAGGCTGGTGTATCGAGGTCTGTCACTTTTGCTGTGGCTTACTTGATGTACAGATATGGCTTCAATTTGAAGACGGCTTTGCATGCAGTTAAAAGAAAGAGGTCCGTGGCAGAACCTAACGAGAACTTCATGGAGCAATTAAAGCTATACGAGGCTATGGGCTCTAATGTCGTGGATCCTGAGAACAAAGAGTATAAACAATGGAAGTTACAAAATTCGATCAAGATTGACCCATTAGGTGCTGATATCATGGCCCAGAACGAGATGTTCAGATCAGAAGAAGCGCAAACCCAGGAGATAGCCAAGCTTTCTGAGAAGGAAGCAAAGGAAGTTTCCGCAATCAGATGCAAAAAGTGCAGATTCAGACTAGCGTTCTCGACGTCATTCCTAGAACACGAGCCACCAAGCAAAGAATCAATGGAAGGACATTTCATCAAGAGAGCAGCTGGGTCGAGGAGAATCATAGATATCCAAGAGTCGCAAGACCATTGTTCGCATTACTTCGTGGAGCCACTAGAGTGGATGAAAAAAGAGCTCCAGAAGCAGGAACTTGAAGGCAAGTTCATGTGTCCCCATTGCGATAGTAAAGTCGGTGGTTACAATTGGAAGGGTTCCAGATGCAGTTGCGGAAAGTGGATGATCCCGGCAATCCATCTCCAAACAGCAAAGGTAGACCACGTTGCATTGACAAAGAAGGATTTGCCAAATTTGGTGTCGTTCGAAGAATAATAGAGGCAGCATTTTGTAATCATATACACATATATATATATAGATATATTTAGCTAAGAACAATCATAACTCTTCATTCATCGCTGCCGTTAGTCTTTCCGTTAGACTTGATATACGGGAACCTTGCGCCCCGGCCTCGACGGCCTCCGAGATGGTAAGCGAAGGTGATTCATGCCCAGAGTCATCGTTGTCATGCATGAGAGGCGGAGCATCATCGGCTCTTCTAGACCTTTGCACATACGACGCATCAATCAACTGTGAGTTTTCCACATACGTTTCGCGGACCCGCTCTACCATCGACTCATTCTCTTGCTCATAAGCGTCATAATCGTAGCTCTGGTCCGCTTCTTCCTCCGATGGATCCCCAGCATCGTTAGCCAGCACGTTATGCAGGTGCGAATGATCGCCTTGTATGATAAAAGAAGAGGATTGCTGATACACATTATGTCGCTGCACAGAACCAGAAATATGATCACCATTTCTAGGCCCAGCCGGCTGATCACGCTCATGCGTATCCGAATCTTCAAGCTCTTTCAACGTCTTGTCAATCCCGATGGGACGGAGACTATTATGCCCAAGCGTCCCTATCAGCATTAGTGTCGTCTTATTGAGAATGTTGATAGCATTTGTGTCAGCACAGCTATTCCCCACAATAATAGGCTTCTCACTATGACACGTATACGCTGCAAGTGGTATCAATGACTTCTCGGGCTTCGAACGCTTCCTATTATTGTTCTTTCCAACGCTGAAAACACTGCTCTTGCCCTTTTTATTCGTCTTGCTCTTGACCAGTTCTTGTCGTAGATTATCGATTAACGGCAAGTCTCGAAAGCTAGACTGTTCCGAAGGCTGTTTAAATGATCGCAACCCATATAAAAACTCATCAAGCGCCATCTTGATAGTCCCGGTAATGTCTAATATGGGGCTCTCCGGACACTATTTTCGCTTTCTTGGTTCTTGTTTCTTGTCATTTGTAGTAAGTGTAAAAGAAGCATACATTCGTTTCTTAATGAAATTGGAACTATATATATAAGAAACCTTTGTCCCATTACCATCAAAGAAATTCCTAGAATATACATTATATTACTGCTATTATTATTGCTATTAAATTTAAAATATGTAGACGTATACCTAAGCGTCTCCTGGACGCTTATCAGCCAAAAACTTATCGAGCGGAGTTTGCTTTCTGAAATATGCGCTTCTTTCGGCCATTTGTGCTAGTTTATCAAACAGGAATTCTCCCCAGTCCAAATACTGTTTGATGTAGTTTCTGAGATCGCTCATTTCGTATGCGACCACATACGAAGTGCTGCGGCGTAAACCCGCCAAAATCATAGAAACTAACGCCAAATCAACTCCATAATGTATTATTTGTTTGACCTACTGGCACTAATTGTTAGTAAGTAAAATCATATAGACTTGCAATCGCGAACGCACAAGAAAAGTTTCCACTCCTAACATACACCCATCCTTGAAAAGAGTAATATATCTTGCTTTCAGACCTCCAAAGGTAAGACAGAGTGCTACACAAGACTCAGCCTTTGTGCTCTTTTTCCCTTGATTATTTGGTTAAAGCTTTTGAAAGAATCCAAATTCCTTTAAAATTTAAAATCGAGATATCCTTTCCATGTTTGATGGTAACAATGACATAAGAAAAGAGTCGAGAAGAAAGGATATAAAAGCACACTTGAGCGGGTCAGTGGGTATTATAGAGTTGACAAAAATGACTGTTAACATTAACAAGAATAATTTGCTTCGATTTGAAGCCGTTAAATCGTTTAGAGTGTCGGATAAAGAGCTTGCGCCTATCACTTCGGTTTGTTTCGATGACCATGGACAATATTTATTGACAGCAAGCGCGAACGATAATATGCATCTATACGATGCGGTAAGCTGTCGGTTTTTGAATACTATAGCATCAAAGAAGTATGGGTGTCATTCTGCCAAGTTCACGCATGCTCAGTCTGAGTGTATATATTCATCGACGATGAAATCTTTTGATATTCGTCATTTAAACCTCGAAACGAACACTTATCTCAGGTATTTCCAGGGCCACGGGGCTCTTGTAAGTGACATTCAGATGTCTCCTATTGACGATACTTTTCTTTCTGCTTCATACGATGAGTCTGTTCGGTTGTGGGACTTGAGATCATCCAAGGCACAAGCACTTATACCAAGTTTAGTTCCAACATGTATTGCATACGATCCAAGTGGGCTTGTGTTTGCGATTGGGAATCCTGAAAACCACGAGGTTGGGTTATACAATGTAAGACATTTGAAGGCTGGCCCATTTTTAGTGATAAAGGTGGATCCCAACTTCCACCAGTGGAACAAGCTTGAATTTTCGAATGACGGTAAGTATATTTTGCTGGCTTCTTCAGCTGGAAAGCACTTGATAATGGATGCATTCGATGGGTCACAGCTCTTTGAGTTGGCTGGCACCAAGCCTTTCCCATTAAGAGAATTTATGGATTCCGGCTCAGCAACATTCACTCCAGATGGACGATTCACACTTGGTACCGATTACAGCGGTAAAATTGCTGTGTGGAACCATGCCGAAGTTGTGAGCGGAAGAACTCTAAAACCACAAGGGTTCATAAATGCTCCACCAAACGCGTGTCCAAGAACTATTGCATTCAATCCTAAATACAGTATGTTTGTCACTGCCGATGAGACTGTAGAATTCTACGTATATAATGAATAAAGTATACTTGGGTCTGGATAGATAATTTCGGAGTTAGCCTCCGACCATTGGGCCCATCTCTGAAGAAATGGTACGCGCGATCTTGACAACATTTCGATGTTGCCGATAACACATAGTTGTCTTCTGGGTCTTGTCATGGCGACGTTCAGTCTTCTCTCATCTTTCAAGAACCCAACTTCGAAATTGGGGTTACTTCTAACTAAGGATAGCACAATGCATTCCTTTTCACGGCCTTGGAATCCGTCCACTGTCGAAATTTCTATGTTGGGGTACTTTTTCTGTATCAATTTCTTCAATAGAGACACCTGCGAATTATAAGGCGAAATGACACCAATACTCTCCTCCGTTACTCCTGATTCAATCAATCGATTAACATGATACAATGCCAAGTATGCTTCATTTTCGTTGTACCTTGATGACATCAAGTGGAAACTATCATCCGAATCGTTATCGTCTTCATCAGATCTTTCTGGAAATTCATCTCCTTCTGTATCGTACCATATTAGAGGGAACTTGGTATCGTCATTGCTTTCCACATCTGGCAAATCGGCCAATGTTTGCTTCGCTACAGATTTATCTGCTAGAAGCTTCCCATCGTATTGCTCCTTGGAGGAAAATTCCATAATCTCTTCATTCATTCTGTATTGTATGTTTAATAAATATTTGAAGCTGTCTCCATAATGCTCAACAAGTCTGTCAAACACAGTCGTACTTAGCAATTTCTTTACTTTATCATTATCTTCAGTTTTAATTGTTGGTGCAAGTTGTTTGTTATCACCTGCAATAATCAATCTATGCATGTCTGATTGAATGTGGGAAATGAGCGGAATCCAACATTGAGGCTCCAAACTCTGCGACACCTCATCTATAATCAAAGTATCGAATAGTTTGGGTTGCACATCGTACGCTCGGAGAAGCTCCCTCGAGCTGGATCCGTGCAACGTGCAAACAATCACTTTGCTCTTCAATATGATATTAATCAATCCATTCTTTTCTCTTTGCCTCAACTCTTTTCTCAAGAGTTTAACCTCTTGCCAACCTTTCTTCCGATCTCTGCTTGATTTAATCTTCTTAACGCTACCTATCGTGTCATCAATCTCCTTCATTATATCTTTTATTATCGCACCAGAGTCACCGCTTTTCGATATCACATCAAGCGAATGAGACAAGACTTGCGGAAGTAACCTAGAGGGATGCCCTATTCTCAACAACTCATCACCAGGAATCACTTTGTTCAATCTTTCTAAAATGGTATCGACGGAGATATTCGATGGCCCGCACACGAGCACTCTCTCGCCTCTATCGTATAGTTGCTTAATCAACTCCACTAGCGTATGAGTCTTACCGGTTCCTGGCGGCCCATGTATAATGGAAATTTCGTTAAACAACGCATTTTTAATGGCGTTTTGTTGAGACTCATTGAGCATATCGTTGTGGAATACCACATTGGGTTCCGGGTCTCTCTTAATGAACTCTCGCTGGTGCAATAAATACTGGATCAATACGTTATCCGGCAAACTCTCAAATTCCCCTAGTTTCCTCATGGTCGACTCCATTCTCTTATAGGTAATTGTATTTGTCGTCTTGACGATGGTCAATCTGTTATACGAGTAAAGTTTCATCGCATCCTGGTCCTTTGATTCGTCAACTGCAAGGATGATCTGCGTGCTTGTCACTTTGGAGACAACTGCGTCCAACTTCTCAGAGTCATCTTTCTTCGATGACTTACCGCCTGACGGTTGTACCATCACTATATCGCCGACTTTAAACGAACCTGAATTGAACTCTTTCGTAATTGCTGGATCTGGCGATAGTTCTAGATAGAGCTTACCACCAATCCCTGTTCTAACATTGTCCAATTGAAGATGGTTTATAGCTAAACCTGCACTGACCAATTTCGGTAGCGAGACTGTGGATAACAATTTGGCCGTCTGCTCCACATCCTGCTGCTGTTCGTGGGCAATTCCCTCAAGGAATGTTTCTGCAACGTCTTTATTCATTGGAAGGCGCCCTGATGCGTGATACCTGGACCTGGACCTGGGCCTGGACCTGGACATATAATGGTGCCATTGTTTCAATGTACATCATTTTGTCATATAACTATTTACCATGTAAAAAGGAAAATAATGTAGCCAGGCAAGAAGAAGAACGAGAAGAAGAGTTCCTCGAGCCATTAACGATAATATATAAGAATGTTATTGTTTTTTACATTTTCTTTTTGCGGGTTCCTTGTCTCTCTACTTAACAGATATATTTGTATATAATGCGTAGTGGTGGCAGCACTTTATTTCGCTAGGAAATTGGCCATACAGCCAAAAACTGGCCATGAAACACCACACGGAAATAGCGAGAGATAGATATGGATGTCATTTAAAAGAGTCATGATTATGATGCGACACCTGGCCTCTCGAGAGCGGCCCGGGTCCTCAAAGAGAGAGAGAGAAAAAAAAGAGTAGTTAAGTATGAATGTTTGAAGAGAATTTTTTTTGTTGTTGTTGTTTGCTGCTTACATAACAGTCAAATCACCGAACTTCTCCTTGTAACCTGGAACATCCCATCTACCCTTCTTAACCATCTCCTCAACCTTGGCATCAATCTCTGGTCTGGCCTTGGCCAACTCGTCAACAGTCAATTGCTCGAATGGTCTAGCAGACTCGATGTTGCTCAAAGTCTCCTTCAAGTCCTTCAATTCTTGTGCAACCAACTTCTCGGTCTCAACTGCATTCTCAATAGCTTGCGATTCGAAAGCCTCAATAGTGGACAGTTGCTTGGAAACGTCAACTGAAACTGGCTTGTACGACTTGTAGAATTGTTCAATCTTGTCAACAACTTCGGTGTTCTTCAAAACAGATCTGTAGTGGGAAAAGTCAACAGTAGTTGGTTGACTTTGCAATTCCAACAATTGTCTACGAGCTTCATCGTTTCTCTTCTTGAAAGAAGACAATTGGGTGGCAGTCTTACCGGTCAACTTCAAAGAGGAAATGACCTTACTCCAGTCTATTTTGTTGGCAGCAGATTTGGCTAGAGACATTATGATACGTGTATGCTAAGTGGCGGCGATTACGGACAAACAGGAGTATAAAAGGACTAATACAAAAAAGGGTGAAACAAGAGACACAAGACAAACAAGAGACACAAGACAAACAAGAGACTCATACACCAATCAATAATGCAACTTTCCAATCTCTAATAATTTTAAAATGGTTTAAGTAATAGGAAAGTTCAATGAAGAAGCTTTAAAAAAATATAATATAGTAATAATCCGGCACTGGGCCAAAGAGAGAGAGAGAGATTTTTTTTTTTTTTTTTTTTTGTTTTGTTTCTGGGTTACCCGTATGTAAAGCACGCAGACCAATCAAATCGCAGGAAGGCCGGAACGGGCCGGGTAACGGAAAATTGAATCTGGACACATTGTTACCCGGAGACGTGGTAGCCATGTCACGTGCTCAAAGAGAGAATATGATTTCTGCACCCACACACCACACACAGTAGAAAAGAAAGGACAAGAAAAGACAAGCACCGTTACCTTTACCGTTCCTTAGCGCAGCGCGCGAACGGTGCGGTTTCCGCCCGCCCCCAGAGCAAGGCAGGAAAACAAGCAAAAAAAAGTGGTCACACACCGACCCCCAATTGCCTGCTAGTTACCACCATTCCGGAGTAAAATGATCGCCCTCTTTCGCCTTACCTTTCTCTATCTGCTCTGCTCTTCCTCTGCTCTTCCTTCTAACTGTGTAATATTTTTATAGTCCTATTTTTTTTTTTTTTTGATTTTTCTTCCTCTATCATATCTCAAAAAGCTTCGCTTCCTCTCTTCATAAATAAACGCAAACAAATGACTAAACCAAACAGATAAAGGTATGTTTTGTAAAGCGATAGAAACGCAAGAAAGGGTCGATCGGTATAGTTAACGTCTCTAATCGTTGGATTAGATAGTTGGTGGACGGATTTCGAGTGTGATGGAACTTGAGTGGGCGTTCTAGAGGTGATTTTTCAGTGTTTATTGATTTGATCGATAATAGCGGCTAAAATAGGACTTGTTAGAAAGTGTAAATTCAGTTGGACACAGGAGTCTAGAGGGCTGTTTGAGGGATTGTGATGGTAATAGGCGATACAAACGGAGCCCCAGATAGGATATGAGCGTTGAATTGTCGAGGAACAGATCAGAAGATGCGGAAGTTTGGGATGAGAATGAGAATGATGAGATAATAGAGGAGTTGCCTGCCAAGAAAAAGAGCAAGAGATCGTCGCTGGCGTGTACACGGTGTAGGAGGCGACATATCAAGTGTCCTGGGGGCGAGCCGTGCTCGAAGTGCTTGAATGCTGGTGTTGCGTGCGAATACGTTGAGCCGAATAAGAAGCTAATTGTTTCTATGAGCTATTTGCAAAGGCTACAGCACGACCTTACGACGATGAAAAAGGAGAATGTGAAGCTACAGGCGTCGCTGAGCGAACGGAATACGCGACTGCAGGCTCTGGAGCTGCTCAAGAAACAATTGAGACTGGCGTCTTTGCAGACAAAGAAGAGCAGCAGTACCAGCAGCGATAGTTCCGGGTTTCAACCGAATCAGGATATGCGGACATTGCCCGTGGCGCAACGTCATGATAAAGATGTGATTTTCCAGAAGAACAGCGTGCAAGATAACGAGGATGAGATAGTGCCGAATTTCGCGGAAAGAAGAGGCCGGCTCGTGGAATCAAGAACAGGACAGGAGTACTTTGTTGGTTCTTCCTCGATGACGCTGTTCGGGATGGAGATCCTGTCTCTCATTCCAGATTCCTTGAAGAAGAAACAGAAACAGGCCAAAAAGGGCGATTCGCCCTCTTCTGGTGAGCATGGCCGTCACTCTTCTATGCTTCATGCGCAACCAGCTAACGACACGGCCAATTACATATCGAATGAGCCGGTGGACGAAGTTCTCAAAGAAGAGGGCAATGCCTACAAGATCGTGCTTGCGAAAAACGACGGTAACAACGATATCAGTGTGAACTTCACGCTGCCCACTTATTCATACGCGATGCTGCTCATCGACACTTTTATTACGTACAACGACGGATGCTTCTATTTCTTTAACGAGGGTGTCGTGAAACACAATTTGAAACAGACATACGATGGTATCAATAGTTTCGAAGACCATACTTTGCAAACCATCTGGTTTTGTAAAGTGTTATTGATCTTTGCCACAGGAGAAATGTATCTTGGCACTGCAAATCACATCAATGGGAATAAATTGTCATCCAAAGAGACACCTAGATTACCTGGTTCGGGATTTTTCGAACAAGCATCAGAGATATTTAGCTGTTTGTTTTCTAGCGGAAGAGTAGAAAACGTTACGAAGGAAGGAGGCATTGAAGTCATGTTATTATACGCTTTCTATTTACAAGTGGCCGATTGCACCGTTGCTTCATACTTCTATTTTGGACAAGCGCTAAGAGCTTGTTTAATTCTGGGTTGGCATGTAGACGCACAAAGGGATTCGTTAACCCGTTTCGAACTGGAACATAGAAGAAGAATATGGTGGACTGTTTATATGTTTGAACGAATGCTAAGTAGTAAAGCTGGCCTTCCACTGTCATTCACAGATAATACTATCACTACAGAGCTTCCAGATGACTTTGATATGTCAAATCCTCCTCCAGATTGTGAAAGCTACGTCTTCCCCGAGGCAGAGTACATCACAAACTGTGTTAGAATCACCCAAATAAATGCTCAGATTCTAAATAAGATGTACCAAAAACAGCCAGATTCAAATATTCTCCCAGTGCTAAAAGATATCGTGACCCAGTTATTGGAATGGAGGACAAACCTCTCCGATTTTTTGCAAGTTGATTTCACGCAAAAAGATCTAAAGATAAGCCGTCTTTGTACAAATGTTTTCACAGAGTATTTCCAAGGTATGAACTTGGCAATTAGGCCGCTACTTTTCCATTTTGCTTCAATTCAACTCAAACAATTTGAAATCAATAACGCGTATATTGATCTCAGGAATTATTCACGTACTATTTCCTCCTTATTAAATTGCTCTTTGCAAGCATCTATTAATACAATAAGGTCTTTATGGGCTTTAATGGATCAAAATATGGTAGCATTATTTGGTTACATGGATAGGGAATATATTTTCACTTCTGCTTGCACGTTAATACTATTTAATGCAGCCTTCGGAATTCATGACCAAACCTACCAACATCTCGACCATGCACTGAAGATTTTCACCAAGATGAGAAACCTAGGTAATAACCCAGCTGGTTTGAGACGTGCCCAACTTCTAAAACTAATGTCAACCTTGGATTTTCATGGTCATATGTCCGAACTAATACTGAAACACACTGATAAATTGAAACCTAACTTCCAGTATGACGTTCACGATGACAGAAATGTTAAGATAGTGTCTCACGTATCAACTGGATTCTCATCAGCTGGTGGTGCAAATAATTCGATATCTCAGTCCCAGTCGAACGAAAGTCAATCAAATATCCACGCTGTTGAAACCAATGCAACTCGTTTGGATTCGTTAAACTTCGATGAGAATTCTGATATTCAAAAACTTCTTGATATCTTAGAAAATGTTGGCAAATCTGACGATAAGCTATGGAAGGAAATCAGCGACCAAGCAATGTGGCTAGGTAGCACGATGGATTCGATACATCCTGCCCAAACAGAGACGAACTTAGGTGACTTTAAAGCTGAAGATTTTCTATAGAAACTTTATTTTTCTTTGACTACTTTCAATGTATTATAAATACTATATTCTTAATATACAACTTCTTCTAATAGAACATTAAGTTCATATATTACATGATTAACGAACAGAGCTACCTGCATATTCTCTTAGCGACATTCAACTCGTCGTGATTCATCCATTCAGAGAGTCTTTTGTCTGATTTTGCAATTATTACTCTACGTGTGGAAAGTTCCAAGTTGTTTAATAGCTGTTGTTCTTCAACTAACATGTTTCTGTAGTTTCTATTGTTCTTCGTGTTTTTCAACCACTGTTTCTTACTCTCTTCGTAGTTCTTGGAAAGAGATACTCTTTCACATTCACTGAAAGCTATAGAAGCATAACCAGAAATTAAGAGGCCTTCCCCGTTGTCAATCTGCTGGATATTATAAAAGATTTCTTGAATTAGTGTCTTCAAACGAATGTGTAGATATGAAGAGTTTTCTAGATTCATTAGCCATTCAAAACAGTTGCACATTTTTAGAAGTTTAACGTCAGAAGGTGTTTTTAAACCAAGAGAGATTGTTTGAAGTAACCAGGATAAGTACTTGTAATAATTCTCGGAATCCGTGAACGTGTCATTATCTCTGAAAAATACTGTCTGAAGTAGCGGGATATCATTGTCTTTTATCATTGGTGACATTAACACCCAGCGATAAGCTTTTTCATATAAGTCTGATGAAGGTTGGATCAATATATCACAAAGGCGTGAAAGGGCAATCCAAATAATGGTGGGAACTGTAACGTCTTTTTGCTTTTCCAATGTGTACAAAATTCTTGTAACTAAAACTTCAAAAGCACGCCTATCTTTGAATTGGTTTGCTTCTTTAATGGAATATAGAATACCTTCCAATATCGACTTTGAGACAAACACTGTAGTTGCATCTAACCCTAAAGAGGCAATTGCTAATTGCAATAGACCGGTATCAATGAACCTTTTCACATTGAAAATAGTTTTAGTTGCGTCCTCTTCAGAAACCTTTCTGACAAGTTCCTCGTTGTTCATTGCACATAATAGAATGAACATTGGGTCATACACATGCGATACATTAACACCTGGAGAAGTTGATTCTGAGAAGAAGAAGTTTTGCAATTTATTCCATTTTACCTCAACAGTATCTTTAGCAATTAGATTCAACGCAGGACGATGTGATGGGAAATTATTTAGAGTGTCGATTATTTTATCCTTACTGATTGTAACAATCAAACCTTCTTTTTCACTTGTTATTAAGTTTATTGGTCCAATTAAATCTAATTCCGCTTCTTGTAGAGTGTCAACGAATTCCCAGCTGATGACATTGTTGGTCCACGATTGGCCTATCGTTGATTCGATAGATTCAAGCATAGTGAGCAACATTATATCAGATGTGTTAGTATAACCGTGATATAATTCCAAAAGTTTCTTCTGAAGAGTTGTGGAAGAGTTCTGCGCAACGTCCATGAAATATAATTGATAAAGCGCAGAACTTGTTAAAAATTTGGTATAGTTGGATTGTGCGTTGTTGGAAAGTGCCAAAGAATTATTGTTTAGAAGCACTTGGAACAACGAATTAGCGTTAACGAACTTCTTATTTGCACAGAGTAATAATATCGTGACATATTCTAGAACTTCATTCTTCTCTATCCAATTTCCTGACAATATAACCTCAAGCTGAGCGTTCAAAATAGAGTATTTAACATCCTTCCACACCGAGTTGTTAGACTTCATGAAATCCTTAACTACCACCAAGAGATTCAAAAAGTCTTCTGATAATGCTGTTTTTTCAGCGAAATATTTGGTAATGTATAAAAACAATTTGTTCAACCAAGTCTTAACTTCCAGTTTACTGAAAGTGTTAACAGCCAAAACAAACGATGCCGCTTCAGAAGTGTACTTGATTTCTCCATGTGCAATAACAAAATCTATAGCACGGCCAACCTCATTTTCACTTACGAAAGAGTGATGCTTTGATAAAAGTGTTAAAATAGTGAATAAATCATGCCCTGAAGATACGTATAACTTATCAGTTGCATATTTCAGGGCTTCCAAAATATGATGCTCGTCATTCTCCTTATTCAAATGGGTTGCAATGATAAGTTTAGAGATTGGGCTCTTGATATCTTCATAATGTTTAGATAACTCGATGGCCAATTGTGGAATATGCATACAGGATTGAATGAAAAAGGGCTCCTTATCCAATGAAGATTGTACCAGTCTAGAAACATCCATATCATCAACTAGGTTATTAACCAGGATATTTTGCAATTTTTGTTGACAATTGATATCAGCAGATTCCAAGATATCAACAAATAGCTGGTTCTGGACATGTATTTTGTCATCCAAACATCTTTGGAGTAACAATGTGCAGATAATATCAGAATAATCATCTAAACTTTTCAAACATTTAATCACAGCATTTTTAGATACTATTTGTGATAGAATTTGTAATGCCATAGTTCTATGGCTTCCCTTATCTTCATTGACAATAGTTTGGAAAAGATCAAAAGCATAATCTTTAAATTCATTGTATTGAATTCCAAGTTGGCTGAAGATTTGTTGAATACCATTTAGAACATAGCAAAATACTTCGAAATGTTTTCCATTGGAAATAGATGGTAATTCGGTGATAATTTTGGAGAAATATTGTTTCGTAACGAGTCGTTCAGCATATTGCAAATCTCCAAGGGCATAATTCCCAATCTTTGACAATAAATTATCAATAATATTCCGTGTCTGAGTAGTCAAAGAGGAGTTCGATTGAATCTCATTGAGTCTGAAAACTATAGCAGATACATCGAATGGATTAACAGGCACTCTGGTAACAGTAGCGAGTTTTGCAGATGACTGTAAAAGAAGATGATCATAGAATGAAGTGGTTTCATTTTGCACGATTAAGTAGTCTGTCTTTAAGGTTTCCTTTAAGGTACTATCTTCAAATGATAGGTAGATATCCAGTAGATTGACAGGGATATTATCAAGCTTTGATAATAATAGTTTAGCACCGTTTTTAGATGTTCCCAACACTATCATATTTCTGAAGAAAACAACCAACCATTTAGCAACAGCTGATGTTTCGAGGTTGTCAACCTTAACAAACTTCCATTGTTCTGCTAGGGCAGCCAAAAATGGCGATATGTTCTCATATTCCTTTGCCATGTCGACATACTTGTATGGAGTCTTTTGACAACGAGCAATAGATTCATCCAAAAGTTTCCACACTGCTTCATATTCAACAGCGGTTGTTGGCTTCTCCTCAGAGTTTCCTAAAACCAACAAACTATTAATTAGTGCAGATAAAGGTGAACTTGTTAGATTATCCATTGTAAAGATAATGCTGAATTGTAGTAAGTTATGCAATAATTGTGAGATCTTACTAGCCACAATTGATGATGCATTTTTCGACGAAGCAAGTCTTAAGAGTGATGAAAACAAGGAGTGCTCTTTATTCGATGCGTGCCACCATTTAATTTGGGAGCTATTTAGCTCTTGGAATTTCATGAAGTTATCGAGCATGACCAAATCAATACCAGAGAATTTGTCACCTTTCATAATATCGACGTAGAAGTTTGAAGATGGTAAACTGATATTGAAGAAGTTGGGGAAGATCTTGCTATATAACCTGAAAATGAGAGTCAATGAGAGAGCCAAGATTTTGTTATTTGGAGCAGTCGTGTAGAGTGTGTTTAAGACATTTGTTAAGACAGGTAGATCTGGCATGTATGAAAAAAATGTGTTCAAAAGCATAGCTTTCGAGGATTCCCAACCCTTTCTATGGTACAAATCAACGACACTATCAAGTTTCTTCAAAGAAAATACCAATAGTTGACAGCCCATCTGCTTTATTAAATTACTCTCGTGCTGGAGACATTTGGTTAGAGCGGCCTTTGTGATACTGGCAGGTATAATTGATTCAATGACAATAGAGTTTGAAGGAAGATTGTCGGACTCGATCGATTCGACATATTCGGGAATTGGTAGGTTGATCAACCTTCCTAAGAATAATGTCATACCAAACCAATATGCTGTCATTTTTGGATAATGTGAGCCCATGGAACTAATATAAGTTGAATATGGAGCAACCAGTTCTGGAACAGTAGCTAGTATTTTTATCACCGTATTACATTGGGTATCATCTTCCCAGGGCTTAAAGAACGTTAAAGCTGTATATAACAACTTATTATGCAATTTAAATGACTTTTGGTGTATTTCCACCAATACACCAGGTTTAAGCCCTTGTGTCTCTTCAAACCAGGAAGATTTGTCAATAAACACCACACCGAGTTCCAAATCTCCACCATATATTTGGAAGAACTCATCCACTAAGGATACAATATTCTTATTTGGAGAGTAATATAGCTCATGGAGTCTACTAGCAACAAACTCGTTCAAGATCTTACATTTCGTCATCTTTTTAAAGCTTGTTTCCTTCAAAACATGATCGATAAGTAAATGCAAAGACTCTTCAATCAATTCTGAAGAGTCCATTTTCACAAGATTTCTCATCCATGCCGTCATAATCTTCTGGTTATCAGTCATTATATCCTTTCGCAAGACGGATGGTGCATTCTTGATCAAAGCGATCCAAAACTTTATGAAGCATGTTCTCATAGAAATATGTGCAGATTTCTTCGTAGCCTCCGCTTCAACGTTATCGACCTTTCTGGGGTTCAAAACCTTCAATAAACTCAATAGCGTTAGATCAAAGTATTGCAAAAACTCATCAACAAATTGACCTTTGTTGAACTGCACTATTTCTGTCATTAAACGGAACACTGCATTGGTGATTGATGGCCTTAAATTGTTAATACCTCTATAAAGAACTTTGCAGTAGTTATTGAGAATATCCCGGATAATAACGGACCCGTATGGCAAAACACTCGCATCTGAGTTTAAAATAGCAATCAGCTTCGTCAACTTCACAGTGGTTTCCGCAAACTTAGTATGCTCATTCACTTGAGCATAGTACGACCATCCTTGAGTACATTGCACCGCAAGACCTTTCCTGAAAAAATCAGCCACAGGACGGTAATCATTGGAAACACCCTCATTCAAAAGATCTATGCTATTGATAAGAATCTGAAGATCATCGAACAGTCCACTGTTGACATTACTGACATTTGGAAGATTCTGCTTCCATTTACGCTTTCTGGTTTCTATAGTAGAAACATCTTCGCCAGTCATTTCAGGATTGGTGTTTGAAGCGATACCGATTCGAAATGTAGCTATTGGTCCTCTATGAAAGCTAAAGCACACCGTATATAACCCTTCAGTTGCTGAAGTAAACTTGTTTTTGATTGAACTCTGGTGCGATGCGATGAGCTTGTTCGGCTATTTTTTTTTTTTCAAGGTTAAATCTTCCAGAAAAGAAATAAAATGATCACGTGATAGAGCATTTCTTTGCATTCATCAATATTTGACCAGGTCAAATCGTTTTAGTTCTTATAGAACGCTTGAGATTGATTCGGTGGTTCGTCGGTTGGTTCCCAGCTGCTTTAAAGTCCTTGTTTATACGACTAAATGAAATTGTCTCTGTGTTTGTCTTTCTTTACATGAAATAGTTGCCAATCGATATCTTTGATATTAAAGAAATATAAGAATCGACATTTCCTAGGTCAAAGCATGTTCGGAGTTTGAATTGTAGTAGCTGACAGGGAGTCTGTGAGAGACCAATCGAGGCGTATTCTGGTGGGAATTAGGGTCACAGATCAAAAAAAATGTTTGCCTTACAACAGGTTTTAAGGACGTCAAGGAGAGGTTATGCTGTAGCAGCTCAGCAAGGTGCAAAGAAATCAAGGTTTGACAATAAAGCATTGAAGCCGATGATCCTGCTACTAATATTTGGCTCAGTATTGACTAGCGTCACCGCTCAACAACAGAAGCATGCAGATATGGTTAGAAGATACGAAATGAAGATTGGTATTTTGGAGGAATTAATAGAGAGATCTAAGAAAGGCGATTTTAATTACAATGCAGAGAAAGAGCTCGAGTTAGTGAACAAGTTGTTTGCTCGTCATGAAAAGGGTAATTCTGTTAGCATAGATGAGGAGGCGAAATTAATTCGTGAACAGGCAGAAAAGGAAAAACTGAATCGTGAGAAGGTAATAAACAGCATGAACTCGAAGCTTGAGGAAGAGTCTTTCGAGAGCATTTTTAAGGATATAATGAAGGAGGTCGACCAGCCCATCGACCAAGTATCCGTTGCTCCTAAGAAGCTGGATGCGGGATCTATGAAGGAAGGCTCAGATGATATTATTGTTGACAAGGAATGGTTAGAGTATGAAAACAAGAGAGAGAAAAAGAGCTTGGAATTTAAACCTTCCACCGAAAAGCACGTCATCGTCGAGAACGCCGGTGATTACTCTACAGCAGCAGCACAAGATACTGAAGTTAAGAGATTTTTGTAAATGTATTAGAATTTTTTTTTACCTATGAATAAACCTCTAAAGTATATCGGCATGTATATATGTATGTGTATTTACACCGAGGAATAACGGCAAAAAAAAAAATAGAAGTGAACGTTGGGTTGTATAAAAGTATTGCTTCACTGGTGACTTTCTTCCCGTACAGAATTAATCTTCTTGTCATCCATATATGTCTTAAAGTCGGTAGGCCCGGCAATCTGGGTATTGATCTCATTTTCTGGCGAGTTCTGCTTGTCAAATTTAGCAGGGCTAGTGTTTGAGTTAGTTGTTCCAGTTGCACTTGATGGGGTTATTGGATTTTTGCTCAACTTTGTTTTCTCATTCACAGCCAGAGGACCTATCCTGTGTGGTGATTTGTCCTGAGAAAGTGGTTCAGGTGGAAGAGAATTCGAAGTTTGGTTAGACACTGGTAGCTTTGGAGTCTTTGAGCGCATCTCTAGAAATTCGTTCAACTCACTAAAGGAAGCGGAAGGGATACTAGGCATATTTGACTGTATATTGGACAATGATTGTAAAACTTCAGGTGGTAGATTTTTCAATTGTTTGAAGTTCGAATTATTCAACATTTCAAAGTTGGCTTGAGGAGAGCTGTAATATGGACTCTGGCCTGAACCGAAGAACTGCTGTTGTGAGTGACCTTGTTGGTTTTGTTGAGGTGGTTGAGGATTTGATGGAGGAGGCGGTGGCGCGTTGTAACTTGACGATGGATTATATGGAGACTGTGACTTTGGAGGAACAAATGGCTGAGTCACTGGTTCATCTGTTAACAAACCCGGAATTTGAGTTAGCAACATATGAATTCTGTCCAACGCATTTCCAGCTCTTTCAAAGCTCTTAGAAGACATTCTTAGGATCCAGACGTAGTTACGCAAACAATCCCTAAAGATCAAAGCTTCATCCTTGGTAGGTGCTGTCACGTATAATAGTGCTGAAAAAGTACCTATTAGCGCTAAATTTCCGGTTGAACAGGTATACCAAAAAGAATTTATGTGCTCAGTTTTCAAGTCACGTATGAATTCAATTGCGGCAATCAATCTTGTTTTGGCTGCTGTTCTACAGACAGGGATTAGTTCTTCAGGGGATTCTGGTGATAAGGTAGATATGATCTTTCTATGCAATGTGATTTCTGCCGCGAAGTAAGCTAAGGTTAAAGTGGCATTGCTATTATAATTACCTGGTGCATAGTTGTTCATAGAAAGTCTATGTGGTAGAGAGTGGTACCATTCTCTCAACTTCAATTGGAGCGGTTTAGCAAGTTTCAAAACATGTTCTATTTTAGTTGTAGTTTTCATTGCTCCAATAGTATAAAATGTATCCATAATTTCTCCCAAAATAATGCTTAATGAAACCATCTGTCTAAACAATAGCTTACCGTTATTGAAGTCCTCATCAGTTGGTGAAATATCAAGGATAGAAGAGTTTCCGATGGGGCTTAGTGGCCTTTTGGATGCTGGTTTATTTCTTTGACTGCTGCTGATTATTGGAGATTTATCAGGGAAGTCCTCTTCAGTTAAAAGCTTCACCATCCAATTTCTGCCAAGAATTAGATGAGAGTGTCTTGATTCTAGTAATGCACACCATTTATCTACACACCATACTGCCCATGCTAGTCTTCTTCTTAAGCCACGTTCCCAACGAGGCAACCTCCAATCCTGACAATCAACACCAAGGCCCAACTCTTCCGACAGTGCAACAATTTCGGAGCACAAAACCCAGTTATTTGGACACTCACTACGGCAGTGTAGGATAAGCAAACCAGCCTGGACTATACTTAGTTTGGGTCTCTCAAACACTTCATAGAAAGTTTTCAACGCGATATCGTTCAATTGCTTCACTACATCAGGTTTAGGGAAACCGATAAGTTGAGGATGGAAGTCCCACCACTGTAACGCAAGGGAATATATCGATGCAAGGATAGGAGCTGTTAATTCACGGTATGACCTAGAATATTTCTCCAAAAACACACGTTCATGCAAGATAGGGAAGTATGGATGTATTAGTTTGAAGAAAATCTCCACCAAAATCTTTCCGTGTGGATGAACCAATTTCTCCACCAAGTCAATATCGTGTTCTTGTTTCAGATATAGCTCTTGGTTAAAATCATCTCTTAAAATGAACTGTGCTGTTGGTGACACTTTTCTCAAGGCTAAATTCTTTGATAACTGAACCTGTTCTATTTTATCCAGTTTCATATGGTTTATCAAATTTATATCAAAAATGGATGTGGGACCAACAAAGTAAGAAGATCTTGGATATTGTATAGCTGGTTGGGCATAGTTAATCTGGCTTTGGAAATTTTGATCATTAGAATTCACAGGGAAATTAGGCGTTTGTCCATATGAGAACTGATTGAAGTCGTATACAGAAGAAGGCGAGACTTTTTGAGACGAGTTATTAGTGTTATTGCCGTTGTTAGCACTGTCGTTAAATTCTGAGATATTTCTAGGATATGGGTATGCTGGTTGTTGTTGTTCAGAAGATGATGATTGGGACTTGAGCCAACTTTGAATAGCGTCATTGTAGAATTGCATCGGGAGGTTTTGCGAGCTATCAGAAGGCATGTCGTTAGTTTTAACGTTTGGAACATTATGACTAACATCATTGTTGTTGTTGTAATTAACGTTCCCGAATTTGGTCCGTTTTAGCAATTCGTGAACATTAATATTCTCGTCAACTCTATCACGTTTGCTCATCTGTTTCTGTAATACATCCGCTGCAGTTTTTCCGCTGGGAATTTCAGAAAATGTGCACTTGATACCCTTTGTATCGCAAGGTACACAGTTTTGGGCGCCTGGCGTCATTATACACTTATTCTGCCTCCTCCTACAGTGATCACAGGGCTTTTCTGCAGCTTGTGGCCTTGCGGAGATGTTTGGGGACGGCGTCGTGTTCGATGGTCCAACAGACGGAGCGAACTGTGGAGAATTAGCTGCGCTATTAGATTTGTTCAACAATTCTTGGTAATGTTGTAACAACATATCCAACGTCCCTTTATCCATACCGGAGCTGTTTTTATCTGTATTAGCACCATCATTGTTTTGTCGAGACTGAGACTGAGACTGCGGCTGCATGTTCCCTCTATTATTGCCGTTAGTTAAATTATTCAGGATGCCAGCGTAATCGTCATGGAAGTTCAACATGCTATGGTTATCGTTATTATGATTGCTATCCTTCTCCACATTACTATTACTATTCCCAGCGGCGGCTCCACCCGATACTTCGACATTCGTACTACCACTGCCGTTATTACTATTATTACTACTGTTGTTGTTGTTGTTGTTATTATTATTATTATTATGACTATTATTATTGTTATTATCACTTTCGTTATTATCGTTATTCTTACTCACGTCGGTATTCTCTCCATCTACCTTGGCACCATCAGAATTGCTACCGCCATTACTATTCCCATTGTTACTGATATTCTTATCGATTCCGTCATTATTCGCACTGGTATGACTGCTGTTACTATTCGCTTTCGTCATCGGAGAAACCGATGCAGACGCCGAGCTCCCAGCATTCTTTCTCTCCTCATCTGCACCTTCGTTTATAGCCCTAGCGGCATGTTCGGAATTGCCAACTTCATTCCCATCCGTATTCCACAGAGAGTTGCTATCATTACTGGATTCGTGCCCACTCATCCCTACTGAAAAATTTCTTCACAAAGACCAAAAACTCTCGCACAGTATTGTTCTTCACTTCGGAACCAGGAGATTGATTATCAACTTTCCACTAAACCACTCACTGAAATATCGCTGAAACACACACACAAATCACGTATATCCAACAACAGAACAATACTGCTACTCTATGATGTTCAGGTATACCAAGTAAGTAGTAGCACTAATTCACCTATCTGGAAAAACTCACAATATTCTCCTTACAAAACCTCTTCGCACTCCATTTCTTTATACCATTTTTAATGTTTATCTTTTCTCATCTCTTTCATTATTATATTTATCGATCTGTGTGTGTGTGTACCAAAAATTTCTAAAAAATGTGTGTTTTCTTTGGTGACGCCGCCCGGGTAACCCCAAAACAGAGCAAAAAAAAACTCTCCCATTATACGTATCACGTGGTTCCTTTCTTATACGACGGATATTTCCGCCACTTCATGACAAAACGTTCAGGTTCAGGTTTAGGTTCAGATTCAGATTCAGATTCCTGTTCCGAGCTGCTACATCCGAAAACTCCCCAGAACGCCTCTTACCTCGGGAACCAGCTTACTGCCGTGCCCAAAACTATGGGTATCCTCTTTTCTTAAAATAAAACATCCCTTATGATACACATAGTAGTACATATAGATATATATATACTCTCTCTCTTTTATATAGTGCGCTCTCGCTCTAATTTAATTAATTTAACCGCTAAGCGCCGAGGGGAATGAAGCGCTAGGAGAATATATATTTATCACTATGCACGTGTGCACGTGACTCGATCAAGAAGACCAATGGAAAATGGGATCCGGGTAACGGAATTGTATCATGTGACCATTATTTTTAGCATAATGTATGTATATACACACACATATATATATATACACACACGTAAGGACCTCCCCTACCCTACTCAATAGACGAACTGTTCTAGGTAAGCCTCGGCTGCAAATCTGGCTCTCGCGTTCAAGAATAACTTCATCTCGGAAATCTCCTTGTCCACTTCCTCCATGAACTCAATGATAAACTCGATCAGCTTCTCGGTAATCATGGTCTCGGTATGCTTGTTCGTAATCAAAAACGAGATGCTGTACCCTGGCACAGGCACACGTCTCAACACGTAGAAACTCTCAGCTCTCTGTTCCAAAAAGTTCGTGAACTTGTGCACCAAGATCTGCTCGATTTCGTCCGCCTGCTTGACCTTAATGCTCATACGTACAGAGTTCACACTAGGCTCAATGAGTACTTGTTCGTGCTCATTACGGGCAATGTGCATTGGTTGCAATAGCAATTCCGCGCTGGTGTTTTTCACCTCAACCTCTGGTCTGTTGTGTCTCTCAACCTCCTGTGATGAGAAGTTCGATAGATTCAATGCGGCTTGCAATGAGTAGCGCACTGCCGTTAGGTATGGACGTAAAGACTGAGACATTGCTTTTATTTTCTTTTTTTCTATGTGTTTGAACGTTTGCTCACGATTCCACACGTTTCCTTAGTAGTAGTAATCACTCCAGTACTTGGTAATTTGCAGGCTGGTCCCAGGCTGTGTCTCTCTATAGCACCAGTTTCCTTCCTGTTTTACATGTTTTATAGGTTTTCCAAGGTTTTTCAAATAGGGTCAAAATCAGAGCTAGAGCTATGCTAAAGTAAGTAGAATATAGGATTTCTGGCAAGAGGAAAGCCGAAATGGGCGTGAAACGGGGCAAATAGTGGGCCATTGGAGCCAGTTATTGGCTGTGGATACGCTAGAGGTGGAATTAGGACACTTGGGGAGATGTGGCAGATCCAATGGGGTGTTTTGGGGGCCGTTTTTTGGCCTTTTAGGAACGCGATGGGTATTATTTTAAAGGTAGGGTAATGTTGGATACTTGAAGCATCGCTAATTCAAAGAGATGATGATGGTGATGTGATGGATGAATGCGGTATGAAAAGAACATTGGTGCAGAATTGTAGATAAGTTTACAGGGGAAGGTGGCCAGGAGCTGTACGGGATTACAGGTGTGTGTGTGTAGTATATGAGTACTTCTTTCTAGATGGGTTGGAAAGAAGCAAAGGACCCTCAGGGACGGGTTTATTATTACAACGATGAGGGACAGACTACATGGGAAAAGCCCGAAGAGTTGTTCACTGCGTTTGAGAAGCGATTGTTGAGCCATGGGTGGAAATCAGCCTTGACTGAGGATGGGAAAGTATACTACTATAAGCCCTCTACTGGGGAAACGACTTGGGAGGCTCCAATCAAGGACGAAGTTGTGGCAGAAGAGGAACAGAAGCAGCAGCAGCAGCAGCAGCAGCAGCAGCAGCAGGAACAGGAACAAAAAGACACACAAGATAGCGGCGAGGTTGCGAGCCACGAGTTTACCGGGACTTTGGACGATGGTGATGGCAAGTACAGCAATAACTCAAAGCTTTTAGTAGCGCGAAAAGCCAGCTCGAAGGAAGAAGCGGAAAAGGCTTTTCTCCAAATGCTAGCTGATTATCAGGTAGATTCTACATGGTCCTTCGACAGGATCATTAGCGAGATCGGGAGCAAAGACGCCAGGTACTGGATGGTAGACGATGACCCGCTCTGGAAACAAGCTATGTTTGATAAATTTCTATCTAATAGATCGGAATCGGAATTGATCAACGAACATAAACACTTGGAGAGATTCGAGCAAGCTTTTGTGGAAATGTTATCAAAACTACCGACGATTCATTATTATTCACGCTGGCCCACAATAAAAAGACAAATCATGAACGAACCGATCTACAAGCACTCTGTTGTCGCGGAGAAGCAAAAAAGACGTACCTTTTTGAGATACATTGCTCAGCTGCAGCAGGAGCATCAGGAACAAAATAACAAGGTGAGGAACGAAGCATTGAAGGAATTGACGCAGTATTTCGTTAGCATTTCGGATGATATCGAGCCTGTCAATGTACCCTGGAGCAAATTTGCTACAAAATATTTGTGGGGATCCCCAAGATTCGACTCCAATAAGAATTTCAAATCGTTGACCAAGGGCGATGTATTCCAAAAGTACACAACATTTGTGGAAGAAAAGATGACAGACTTAAAAGCACGCATAGAAGAACACCGCCGCCTGAATTATAGATCAGACAGGAAGGCTAGAGATGCGTTCAAAGAACTACTTAACGAACTATCCCCACCTATCAAATACAACACCACATGGAAGGATGTATATCCACTTGTAAAAGATGACCCCAGATTTACAGCAATGCTTGGGCGTAACGGGTCCTCGGCGTTGGACTTATTCCTAGACAAGGTGGAAGAATCCGAATTGGTCATGAGAGCTAAAAGCTCCGTGGCTAACCAAGTCTTGATTTCGAATAACCTAGATTTGGAAACTAGCAGCATGGAAGATATATCCACTGCACTAAAGCAAAGCGTTCACCTCAATGATCTCAGCTCAGAGGACATCACAAGTTTGATAAACAGATTGAAAGAATCCCACTACAGGAAGAAGCAAGAAGCACGGCGTAGAGAATTAGAACCCCAACTAGCTACTCGAGAGGCCAAAATATTTGAAGACAAGCTCATAAATATTTTCTCAACCAAGGACCTGACACTCGGCCCTACATCTTCCTGGGACGATGTCCTAAACCAAATAAAGGATGACCCATCGTATCAAGTTTTGTCCCCAGACCTAGGGAAACTAATATTCGAGAATCTCGCCAACAAAGGGATCACCTCTAGGAAAAGGCATTTGGAAGCTCCAAAATCTATCACAGATCTCGATTATTGAGTTAATACTATATATATATAGTGCATAAGCGTGCTACGCATACGTAATGTAAAGAAACAATTTTTTTAGACATGCACCACTTCTAGCTCTCGTTACTAATCAACGATGAAAGCATTAGCACACCTAGAAGCGCGAACTTGGCAATTTTGTTCTCCGAAATCCATATCGTCACGTAGCCTAGTTGAGGTAAATAGCCCTTTACAGTGCCAACAACATCCTTCTTCTTATTTAGATAGTACTTCCCACGCGTGTACAAAGGAACATCATCCCCATGGTTATTGTCACCCTTAGTCAATAACAGCTGTTCTCCACTAGATTCATCTTGGTGTTGTTTTATCACACGGTGGACAATTGGAATAGACTTACCAGAAACCTCATACACCACAACATCTCCCACATTATTCACCTTATTCTTATTCCATAGGAACAGTATATCACCTCTCTGGAAAGCTGGCTCCATAGATCCTGAAAGAACAACCACAATGGGTGAATGGCAATCAGTAAACAATGATAAACCCATCCAAAACATAAATGAACTCGAAAGCACATATGCCAACGATAACAATCGGGTCAATTCTAGTCTCAAATTCATCGCTCTATCTAAATCCTTTCTTCAGTTCTATCTGATTGATGATATATAGGCTATGACAGGCCAAAACACTGTCTAGTCCACCTTATTCGTTCTCAAATACGTTCTTTATTTCTAACTTAACTTATAGACCAAGTTGGTGATCTTTTTTCTCTTGGAGTCTCTCCATATAAAAATTAAAATAAAGGCATGGAGTTGTCAGCAAATTTAGACAACTACCCTTTACAAGTTTAGAAAAGGGAGAGCAGAATGTTTGGGTAAGTGATAGTTTGTCAATAGATATCAATTATCCATAATTCTAGAGTAGTGCAAATAATTCAATCAAGAAAGATGAGAGTTGCTGTTATTGGTGCTAATGGTAAAGTCGGTAGACTTGTGTGTGACAAATTGAAAAAGATCAAGTATGGGCCTATTGCGTTTGTTCGGACTGAAGAACAATTGAATTATTTCAAGAACGATGTTGGCATTGAGGCTACCTTAACTAGTATTGAAGATGTTACTGTGGAAAAGCTCAGTGAAAAATTCAAGGAGTTGAAAGTTGATGCCAGTGTGTTCTGTGCTGGAGCTGGAGGCAAGGGCATTGAAAGAATATTTACAGTTGATTTGGACGGGTGTTGCAAGGTTGCAGATGCATGTACACAATCTGGTGTTTCTAGATTAGTCGTTGTTTCTGCTATCAATGCAGAAAACCGCTCTTTTTGGTACGGTACCGCTCTACGTAACTACTATATTGCTAAAAAGGCAGCGGATCATTATGTTAGGGGAACCGATCTTGACTACACCATCTTGCAACCTGGAATGTTGGTTTTAGGGAAGGCTACTGGTAAGCTATGTACGTTGGACTTGTTGGAGACCAAGAAGGATGAACACTATGCCATCGACCGTGACGATGTTGCGGAAGTCATTGTTAAAATTCTCGAACACCCTAAGGGGACTATCCGCAAGACGATTCCTCTCGCCAACGGTGGATTGCCAATTGATGACTTCTTGAAAACATTGTATGATTGAATTTCGTGCTGGTTGGTGGTTAGCATGGCTTTCACGTTTTTCTTCTTCTTTTTAAATTTTATATGTGTGTAATGACTGTTAATAAGAACTTGTTATGGGACTCGTTGAAATCTTCGATCAACTGTTTAAACTGGTTCTGAGAATCAGTATCGGGGATTGGATGCTTGCTGGCAAAGGCTAACAGGGTATCATAATTGCTGAGCCAGCGCATCCACACTAGCCCGTGGAGCAGTGAATCGCAGAGATCGTCATTTTTGTTTCTTTGCTTAAAATCCATGTCGATACTGGTCCCTTTCGAAATCTCATAGAAGTTTATAGCCGTTTTATCACCAGGATAAGCCAAACACCTTTCCATGAATTGTGGATCCAAATCAAACATGAAAAACCGTCTTTGCTTCCCTGATATTTGGTCGAATACCAATGATCTACATAGAGCAATTCGCAGTTTTTTGGATAACAGGTTCGACCCTAAGGCCTTGGACTTTTGATTTGATCCACTCTTAGTCCCGGCTAGCAGCTGTTCAATTGGAAGTCCTGAACATGTAAAGTCTACCATCCGTTTTGGTAGAGACGGGAACAAATGCACCGGCAATGACTCTCGTATGATCTTGTTCTGTAGGTTGGAATACAATACGTACTCGAGAATCATAACTTTTAGAATATTTTCCAAGATACTAGAAGAAGACGCGCTTCTCGACCGTTGACGTTCAATAAGATACGCATTCGAATCAAATTTGACAAGCCAGTTCGCTAGATTCATTCCAAGCATCGCCATTACCTCAGGTCGCAGTGGTGGTGATATTTCGCCCTCGTTTAAATGAACGAAATCGCCTGCCAATTGCACCTTGTACATATCTTTCAATACCGGTCTTTTCATGCCTTTTCCCCAGTGGAACGTTGTGAATGCAAAATTGGATATTCCCAAGTCGATTCCCATCACTCTAAGTCCTGTTGGTGACTCTCGTAACCGCCACAGCGTGTTCAAATTGCCCATCTGTTCGTTTAATGCAGTTCTTAGTTCTTTCTTTGTGCCGGTTTTGGCCGAGCCCAGCATCAGCCCCAGGCTTTTCAGCTCGCTACTTTTGATTGCATCAAAATACTTGTTTAGCAATGCCAATTTAGACTTATTCATCCCTACCCAATGTCACTCAATGCCTCCCTTCAAACTCTGCCATTTGTTATACTGAACTTCACTAACAATGTTTCAAACTATCTCTCTCTTAACGCGATGAGCTTTCCTTTAAAACACAGCAGGACTCCAACGGAAAGAAAAAAAGAGCGAAAGTAGAAAAACAAAACAAAACACCACATGGCAAGTACGAGACGTCAGCCATCTGCCATAGTTCCACTCGCCTCTTGCTTCTTGCGCTTTTTCTCCTATTTGTCACAAAATTTACTTGGCCTGTAATTGCGTCACTCCGCCCTCTTTACACACCATGCACACATGGAACTAATTTAAAAGCGTGAGCCGATACGACTGAAACGGGACCCCAGATGTCCATCTACAAGAGTGTGGTAAATGACCACGGCACATTCCGAGGCATGTATAGCTACTCTAATGACACGTTGGATGTAATTGAGACCCCCAGCTTTGAAAAACCAGGCAGGTCCTCGTTAAGGAAAATCTTATTCTGTCTTTCTCCTCGCTCCAGACACCACCACCACCACCGTCTATCCAGGTCTCCAGGAATCCACAGATTCAGAATTTGGCTCAACAATAAACCCATCCTAGCTTTTCCACAACTATCCACCGAAGACTCCAAGTCTACAGGCCAAGCGTCAGATAGTTTCCAGTACGAACCGTTCCGAACCGTGCAAGAACAAAGACAGTCTAAAAACAGCCACCTGTTTACATACAGCACCAGTTTAAGAAGCACGCTTCGACAATGGATTCATCAAAAGAAGGGCCCTGTCCTCAAACAACCGGCTTCCAGCAAGGACTCGCAGGATTCACAAAACGACCTAGATCATAAGAGCGACGGTTACTCTACGTCCACGTTAACTGATTACGATGACGACGCCAGCGAGGGCAAAATCAAACGTTCCAAGGGAAGTAAGTCCAACTTGAACTTGACGGACTTCTACTCGCCTAACGTCCTGTTTGACGGTCCGACGGCCATCATACAGTAGGTATGGCCCATACATACATACATATATACTCTATAACAGAATGAAAGAACGCTGGCCAACATTGTGTGACACGTGACCTACATTCCTCGGGACATGGAACGTTAAAGTAAGGAAAATTTTTGGAAACAGTGCGCAACGCATTGATTGGATCACAAGATGGATAGAGAAGCGAGCTATAAGAGTGCTATACGTGCCATTAGTTGGTTTTGGAGTGTTGCACAAGTGGGTAAATTTTTAGGTAATAGGTTTTACTGTTTCTTTGGAAGAGAAGAAGAGCAATTTTTGGGCAATAGTACAAGAATAATAGGCGATGGTGGAAGGAGTTGTGCGAGAAAGCGGGCTAAAGCCTGTTTCAATCTTGACAAATCGGTCTGATTCTAATGTGAGCCTGTCAAATGAGAAGGATAAAGATGAAGTTGGTGGCAGATGTGGGTTACCTGGGCATCCGAAGTTTGTTCCGCTGGAAACGGCTGTCCGGGATCGCGAGAATGGGCACATGAAGAGTATGCCTAAGCTACATCTGGTGACGAAAATGAACAGTGAGCGTGAAGCGGATGATTTGAGTGGGTCCGCAAGGTCAGCTTTGACTGGTACTTCGGTTTCCTTTACGGTGCCACAGCATCAAGATAAGGCTGCGGTACATAGACGGTCTATTTCCACTAAGCCGCAATCGAGTAAGGTAACATCGCCAATGTCTGCCACGACGCCTGTATCGTTGGGCTTGACGGCAGCACTTGGCGGGAACAGTATAGATGTGTCCAATGGTGAGCCGTTGCCCAGTATCACGCCTGTTGATTCGTATTCGAACATGGATGATGTTACCTCGTGGTCCGGATCATCTCGCCAAAATTCGATCCACATTCCGGGAGACTTTATATACTTTGACACACAACCTAGGAACGGCAGCAACGACGTGGTACCGGATGGCCACTCGCCACACTTGAACGGCCATGCGTTTTCAGGGCGTTCTCCTTCTGCTGGTTCGCTGGTGGACAGTGTTCATGGGGTTAGTAACAGCAACAATAACTCCGAGTCAAATTTGGTCGCTGCTGGTGCCAAGAAGCCAACAACTAAGAAAAGGATAAGCGAAGAAGAGCCTCATGTGCCCTTCACAGAGCTTTTCCTAAAGGAAGATGACGAGAAGATACATATCTTGATTGGTGCGACGGGATCGGTGGCCACGATCAAAGTACCGATGATCATCGACAAATTGTACAAGATATACGGCGAAAACAAAGTTTCCGTCCAATTAGTGCTCACAAAACATGCGGAACATTTCTTGAAAGGCGCTAAAATCAATAAGGAGGTGAAGATATGGCGAGACGAGGACGAATGGTATGGATTCAAGAGGATGGGAGATCCAGTGCTACACACAGAGCTTCGAAAATGGGCGGACATTTTCCTTATAGCTCCGATGAGTGCAAACACGCTGGCCAAATTAGCTAACGGGGTGTGTGATAATCTATTGACTTGTTTAGTGAGAGCATGGAAATCCGTACCTATTATTATCGCGCCAGCAATGAACACTTTTATGTACATTCACCCGGTGACCAAAAAGCATTTAAAAATATTACAAGAAGATTATCCATACATGGAGGTACTAAAGCCCGTGGAGAAGGTGTTGGTATGTGGTGATATAGGGATGGGTGGTATGAGAGAATGGAACGAAATCGTGGATATTCTCACGAAAAGGATCCAAATGTACAGGGACGATATAAAGGCTCAAGAAGAGGAAGAAGATGACGATGATGACGATGACGACGAGGATGACGATGACGATGATGAAGACAATGACGACGATGATGATGATGATGATGATGACGAGGATGATGATGACGATGACGATGACGATGATGATGACGACGACGACGATGAAGAAAGTACAGAAATTGATACCACCACCACCAAATGACCAACAATCCCACCGCCACTAAAACATGCTTAAAGACCCCGTATACTCCTAAATATATACTATTACTGAAAACATTTCCTAATGCAATCATGACCTAGTATAAACCAATCCCTTCTCACTTGCTGGAGGACACTAGTTGTGCCAGCAGTAATCATTATGCACTTTATGCTGTATGCTATGCTGGCTTTAGACCTGTTGTATATCCGGGTAACTGTATCTGAAAATTTTCAACATAGCAAAACCTCTGGAACTTAGAAAGGAAGCCGAGAAAGGTTAGAAACACATCTATATAACTTGCACATCGATCATGCTCACGACTTGTTAAGACGTGTTATGAAATAGGTCCTGGATAGAGGTTTTAAACTTTCCTGTTATAAGCAAGAAACAGAACATAACCATAATATATATACACAAAAATGTTTGGTCTAGGTGGTCAACCGCAATTAAACTCTCAACAAAAACTTCAAGCTGCTGAAGCTGAACTAGACTTAGTCACCGATATGTTCAACAAATTGGTTGACAACTGCCACAAGAAGTGTATTGAACAAAGCTATAACGACGGTCAGTTGAACAAGAACGAATCTACATGTATTGACAGATGTGTTGCCAAGTACTTTGAAACCAACGTGAAGGTGGGTGAGAACATGCAACAATTGGGCCAATCCTTTGCTCCAGGCAAGTTCTAAGCTGAGCTAGGCTAGCATATTACGAAAAAATATTGATTTTGTTACTCCGATAAATCGTGTACATAGATGTTGTAGGATACTATTCCAGGTGTGTAAGAGTCTTTTTCCTATTTACAAAGTTTTAAAAGCATTATACGCATTATCAAATAAATATATATGTGGTTGGTGGGTGAGTGAGTGAGTGAAGGTGGACTCACTCACTCATCATGATGGTAGTTTAGAATCCGAGCGATTTCAACAAACGCAACTTACAACCTTCGAAGGTGTTTACTTTTGGTCTCACGTCCAAGTAGATCGGTGGTAATCCATTCTTCTCCGGTTCGTCATTGGCGTAGAAATCAATCACATAGTCGATCTGCTTACCGCAACGATCCACAACCCAGTCGTGTCTATCAAAGGGCTTGTTCATCCCTAGTATGCTCGATCTGAACCACGCTCTTGGAGTAAGTTTCTTTGAATCACCTTTGAAACTCGTCAACTTAATCCCACCGCATGCATCTCCACCTTGACCGTTCTCCCATATCTTAATGTAGTTCCACACTCTTTCATTAACTGAATTATGGATTGGGACAACCGCCTTCATATCAATAGCATTGGGGTCCCAGTTTTTCCGCTTCATCGCTTCGAAGAATTGTTTCTCTGATGGGTATATCCAGTTATCCGACGTTCCTGTTCTGGGAATCGATGACTTTTCTCTTTCTGTGGGTAGGTTTACATCTGTGGTGTATTTCACTTGCTCTGGTATCTCATCACTCGAGCATTCGATGTCCTGAGTGATAATAGGAATTACCGGAGCTACGGCCTTTGAGGCAGCACCTGTCTCACCAACGGCTTGTAAATGGTTTTTTAGCCACACGTCTCTGGACGAGTGATCTACTGGACAAACACCTTCACCAGCAGGAGCTGCTGGGGCCTGGGCCTGGGCCTGAGCCTGAGCCTGAGCCTTGGCCTGGGCATTGCTATTAGCTTGTTTCAACCAAGCTTCTTTAGTCGAGTCGTCAACTGGACACTTTGGTTGGTCTGACATTTGTTCAGGTAGCGAGAAAAATGAAAAGGGAGGCTAATTAATGGCGTGCCTATTAGCAGATGGTTATGTTATGCTAAGTAACTGGCTTTGGACGATAGATGATAACCTTGTCTTAGATTTGACCAGTATGCGCATCAATCAATGATGAATTAATCAATCACATACTTAAAGCTTGTGCTGAGCTGAGCGATGGAGGGGGAAAAGAAAAAAAAAGTCAGAGAGCGATAAATTATACACAGTGCGGTGTGTGGGTTGTACTTGAACTTCTCTCACACCCACACACCATGTGTATTACCCGCACATGCGACTGACACATGTTTTCGGTCATGTGACGTGTAATTACGTGGCTTGTATGCACATACTTATATGCACATCCTTTGCTGAAACGACTAGGAAGCCAGCGCAAAGTGAGGTTCCACCAATGCATGGCAAGAGGGAGGGAGTGTGTTTATCATGTTGCTGATCTGTTACAATGGTGAGGGATCGAGATGGTATGAAACACAGCAGCACCAGCAGCACCAGCAACTCAGCTTTTTCAGCAACGTACCCCTAAAATCGAAAGTCTCGAGCGTTCTATGTGGGGCGACAGTTTTTGAGGTTTGTAAAAGGTGCTGTAAGGCAAGATGTTTTGAGGTTATTGGGAGAAAGAAGGCAGGGCGAGGCGTCATATATGAAACAGATACAGGACGATATATATTCCTGGATGAAGCCGGAAATTCCCAAGGTTCGACGCTTCTGTTGTGGGAAGTTAGTGAAGGTGAGCCCAGTAGAGTAAAGTAAAGTAAAGTAAAGTAAAGTAAAGTAAGTAAGGCAAGTAAGTAAGCAAGATGGGGTGTGTTGCCAGTACTGGAGGTAGTAGTGGTGACGATGAGTCGTTGATGCAAAGCAAGCGAGTGAACGATTTGATCGAACAAAATTTGCAATTAGAGAGGAACAAGAACAAGAATGAGGTGAAACTGTTGTTGCTTGGAGCTGGGGAAAGTGGTAAGAGTACTGTGTTGAAGCAGATGAAGCTGTTGCACCAAGGCGGGTTTACGCATCGCGAAAGGATGCAATATGGACAAGTGATATGGGCAGATGCCATTGAGTCGATGAGGACGTTAATTTTGCAAGCCAGGAAACTGGGCATTGAGCTGGATAGCGATCAAGAGAAGGCAGGAGGAGAGTTGAGAAAGAGTAAAGAGATTATATTGCGGGCGAACACGCTAGACCAAGTGGACGCACGGATGGCCGGTGGATCTGAGTTTCTTAACGAGTATGTGTTGAAATATTCGAACGGGGCTGCAGCAGGAGCTCATGGGAAACAAAGGAAGCAGCAGCAGCAGCAGTCGGACAAAGACGATGAAGATGGATTGCTCTTGACTGAGAAGTACGGTAACGAGGAACTGGAAGATATGGAACTTGAACTTGACATGGATTTGAAACCGATTGACCAGACGACGAATGAGGAGATTGCGCATGCAATCAAGCAGCTATGGACACACGACCGAGGCATACGCCAGTGTTTCCACCGGTCGAGCGAGTTCCAGCTGGAAGGGTCTGCGTCGTACTACTTTGACAACATTGAGAAGTTTGCTCGAGTCGACTATGTGTGTGATGACATGGATATATTGAAGGGCCGGATCAAGACGACGGGGATTACCGAGAGCAGTTTCAAGATTGGGCCCAGTACGGTGAAAGTTTACGATGCTGGTGGACAAAGGAGCGAGAGAAGGAAATGGATCCATTGTTTCGAGGGGATCACGGCGGTGATATTTGTCATTGCGGTGAGCGAGTACGACCAGATGCTGTTTGAAGACGAAAGGGTGAATCGGATGCACGAGTCGATCATGCTTTTGGACACGCTTTTGAACTCGCGATGGTTTGCGAACACGCCGTTCATTTTATTTTTGAACAAGGTGGATCTATTCCAAGAGAAGGTGAAGCGGTCGCCGATAAGGACGTGGTTTCCCAACTATCCTGGGAGGTTGGGCGACAGCGAGACGGGGCTCAAGTACTTTGAGTCGTTACTACTTAGTTTGAATCGGAACAACAAGCCGATGTACGTTCACCGGACGTGTGCTACGGACACGCAGTCGATGAGGTTTGTGTTGGGAGCGGTTACGGACCTGGTGATCCAGCAGAACTTGAAGAAGAGCGGGATGCTGTAGGAGAGGCTAATGGCCTCTCCATTTTTTGTATGTGTATGTGTATGTGTATATTAATAATAGAGAAGGGCTGTTTTTTTTGGTATGACAAAGAAGTAATGAGTAATGAATAATGGCAAGAAGGGTCCAGCCCAGGTTCGAACGGTGAATAATGCCAGAAGGTAAAATCTGGGCCTGTTCCTCTGACAAATCGCAAGGAAAAAGGAAAGCGAGGGTGCGTCCCATATAAGAGGGGGGGACCAAGTTCAATGTACCAACTGCCATTGGTTCCTTCTACTCTGACTCCCCCCTCCAATAGAACATACACCAGCCTATCCACACCATGTCCATGCAAACAAGCTTATGCAAAGAAAAGAGCATTCCATTGAGCCAGATCGTTCGGCCCATCCAGCCCGTGCTTGACCACGACAAGATCGCGGCAATGGTCTCGACTTTCAAGGGCACGGCCCGCGGCTCGGCAACGCTCAGCGAGGCCGAAGCCGCCGAGCGCGTGCGCACTTTACCGGCCAGCGAGCGGCTACCACCGGTAGACGTTGCCGCCGTGCGGTACCCGGACACCGGCGAAACGCGGTATTTCGCCTTCGGCGGCTGCCACCGCCTGCAGGCGTACGACCGACTAGCAGCCGAGTCGCCCGACCACGACGTCGCAGTGCGCTGCCGCTTGATGCCAATGACTCCGAAACAGTTGAAACTATACATTGGCGGGTCCGCGTAGGCATGTTGTCGTTACCCGGGGCATCCATGTCTCTCCCTTCCTCTTCCTCTTTTTTTACTAATTTCCCTGTTGTCTTCCGTTTTTTTCTTTTTTTCCCCTATCGCCAATGCATGACCAAAGTCCTTTTTTTTTTTTCCCCATGGCACAGCCCGTTGGAACACGCTGAAAACACGCTGAAGAAAAACAAGGGAAACATTGGAACAGTGAAACACCCGCACGAAAATGTTCGGAGTCGGCTCCGCGTGGTCCCAATTAATAAACAACGTAGCAGCTAGCCAGCTTTAAACTGACTTAGTCCTACGGTTTTGCTGCGTGGGGGAACCGAGGGAGGGAATCCTCTGGAAGCCGGACCTTGCCCTTTTGACTAGGGTACTACTCTGGGCAGGGTACTACTCTGGGCCCAGACAGAGGCCCCAAAGAGAAGCCGCCAGGTTCCCTGCCTAGGCCTTCCTCTGGTTGCCCCCCAGAGTACCCTCCGGAACGAAACGAAACGAAACGCACATCGTGATGCGCGCTATTATAATTGCGTCTTGCGAATTCCATACGCCATGCGCTTAGCACATGAAATCCTGACATGAAATCCTGCCAATATTGACAATCCAACTTCCCAATTCCATTCCCAATTCCATTCCTAATTCCAGTTCCCATTCATGACCGCCGCCGACTGGCCCACAGTTGGCCCACAATTGGTCCATATAATATCAGGATATCAGAAAAATAGTTACATATATACAAACAAATTGAAAAATATATATATTAATATTATTATTATTATTATTATTATATTATATATATATATATATATGTATATATATCATGACATAAAGCTTTGATTGATAATAATACCTCTACTTCTTGGTATGATAATGTGATCTCTTGCTATCTTATTCCTTTATCTAACACCCCCCAAGTACATACATATACTACTACACAATGCTTAGAGCCCTAACTCGCCGTCAATTTTCCTCCACTGCCTTCAACCCATACAAGGTCACCGTTCTAGGTGCTGGTGGTGGTATTGGTCAACCATTGTCGTTGTTGTTGAAGCTAAACCACAAGGTCACTGACTTGAGACTATACGACTTGAAGGGTGCTAAGGGTGTCGCTGCTGACTTGTCTCACATCCCAACCAACTCTACCGTTACTGGTTACACTCCAGAATCCAAGGACTCTCAAGAAGAATTGGCTGCTGCTTTGAAGGACACTGAGGTTGTTTTGATCCCAGCTGGTGTGCCAAGAAAGCCAGGTATGACCCGTGACGATTTGTTCGCCATCAATGCCGGTATTGTCAGAGATTTGGCCACTTCCATCGCCAAGAACGCTCCAAACGCCGCCATCTTGGTCATCTCCAACCCAGTCAACTCTACTGTCCCAATCGTCGCCGAGGTCTTGAAGCAAAACGGCGTCTACAACCCAAAGAAGTTGTTCGGTGTCACCACTTTGGACGTTATCCGTGCCTCCAGATTCATCTCCGAGGTTAGAGGTACCGACCCAACCACTGAGCACGTGACCGTCGTCGGTGGTCACTCCGGTATCACCATCTTGCCGCTAGTGTCCCAGACCAAGCACAAGTCCGTCATCAAGGGCGAGGAATTGGACAACTTGATCCACAGAATCCAATTCGGTGGTGACGAAGTCGTCCAGGCAAAGAACGGTGCTGGTTCTGCCACTTTGTCCATGGCCCAAGCCGGTGCTCGTTTCGCTAACAGCGTTCTAAGCGGTTTCGAAGGTGAAAGAGACGTCATTGAGCCAACTTTCGTCGACTCCCCATTGTTCAAGGACGAAGGTATCGAATTCTTCGCTTCCCCAGTCACTTTGGGCCCAGAAGGTGTCGAAAAGATCCACGGTTTGGGTGTCTTGTCCGACAAGGAAGAACAAATGTTGGCCACTTGTAAGGAAACCTTGAAGAAGAACATCGAAAAGGGTCAAAACTTTGTCAAGCAAAACTAAGTCTAGGAGGATTCCCGTCCCCCCGGAATTAGTCAAACCTTGGCTCTACATATATTCTACGAAACCTTTATTCCCCACACATTCTGAATGAAATGAAATAAAATAACATAAAATAAAAATAAAAATACCTATATATATATATCTATATATACTTATATATATACATATAAATAACAATCACAAACGCCTATTTATGATTTTATAGGTTTTTACCTTCTCCCTTGGGTAAGGTTATACTATACTCTATTATATTTCATTTTTTTAGCTTTTTCAATGCTTGTATTTTACATATATTAGTCAACAAACCCTAAACAAGACTTAATTCGCCCAACGAACGACCCTCGCCCTCGCCCAATGTCTATCCCTCCTGCTGCCCCAACTATACACGGTAAACTCGTCGACAAACAGTCTAGATGTGAGCACTGGCACGGACCCTTGGACGTCATTGCCCTCAAACTCAAATGTTGCAACAAATACTACACGTGCTACGAGTGCCATAACGAACTGGAATCGCATCCCATATCGAAATACAACATTGCAGAACCACACGTCAATCTCATCGTATGCGGCGTATGCAACCATGAAATGTCGTTCGATTCGTATGCATCGGAGTTAAAGTGTCCGCGCTGCAGCGCGCCCTTCAACCCGGGATGTAAACTACATTACGATATGTACTTTTATAAAGGAGACAAATAGAAATACGGTGATACACACACAAGAGCGCGCTGTGCTTGTTATACTGTGGTCATCCGCGGCGGCTCGCTGTCGATTTCCTCGTCCGTGCCACTGTCAGCGTCTCTCCTGACACGCGAAATTGCCACATTGAGTAACTTACTCGCTCCTACCGTGCTGGAAGTTTCAGATGTCTCGGACGTCGAAATGGAATCGGCCAAGTAGTCGTTTAGATCCTCGATGCCGTGTCCATTGCCTTGTCCATTTCCTTGCCCTTGTCCTAGTACATTTCCTTGTCCATGTCCGTGGCCGTGGCCGTGTCCATTACCATGTCCCAGACCATGGTTGTGACCACGGCTATGCGTTCGCTTGTGTGTAGTAGTAGCAGTATTAGTGGTGGTAGCAGTGCCATACCCTGGCCCAAAAGTGTACCCCTGGCCCATGCTGTTGCCGTTGCGCATAGGAGAATGCGTCAACGACAGCGGTCGGGTCTGGTAGCCGCGGGCGGCTATTTCAACATCCTTTTTCACACTGGTACCGTTGCCGCCCTCCGCAGGCGTCGACCCTGACCCGGATATTGATGCCGGCACTGGCCCGGGTACTGACCCCAGTATTGATCCTGGTGCCGAAACTGGCACTGACACTGGTTCCGAAGCCGTCCCTGTTGCTGCCGAAGCCGAAGTCAATGCCAATGCCGAAGCCAATGCCGAAGCTGGTGCTGATGCTGATGCCGATACCGATACCGAGTTAGACCCAGATAGTGGAGAAACAGTGCCGGTTCCAGTGCCGGTGCCGCTGGCACTTACACTCACACTCGCACTACTACTGGTATTCGGTATACCAACAATACCGAAATTATCGGCAAAGCTCGCATCGCTCTTATTGTTATTCTTCTTCTTCACGTGTCGGTACTTTCGCACCGTCTCATCCGAGTTCCCAACCTGTTCCGCGTCTAGTCCCATCTGATTCTTCACATTTACAAGCTTCTCTCCACCGGCGGCAACAAGAATCGGCAAACAATGGATAGACCCATACTCCATTGCCACGTGAAGACCCGTGTTCCCCTCATCGTCCTGTAGCATCACATCCGCCCCGCACTGTAGCAAGAGCACTAGACATCGGTAATGATCGGCTCGGCACGCAATGTGGATTGGCGCCCACTTCCTGTGCCCACTGCTTCGCAGGTTCAACCCTTCTTCCAAAAAGTGCTGCAAGAGAAGGTGCACCGTCTGCTCGTCTCCGTTCTTGATCGCCAAGTGAATGCTCGTATCTCCGTCGTACGTCCTTAGAAGCGTATGCGAGTCATGTCCCAGCTGTATTAGATGCAGGCAAGTAAGGTACCTGCCATAGAATGCTGCATAATGCAAAGAAGACCAGCCATTTCTGCTATCGACATTCTCGAGTAATTCGGGCCATCGCTTAAGAATCCGTCTCACAACCCCAAGCTTCCCCTGTATGATCCCTTCTCTGAGTCTGATTCGAGGGTCTGGAATCATAGTGCTTGTAGAAGACTTGTATGTGCCCCTTATACTTGGAACATGTCTTTTCAGACCCGAACTCTTATTAAATTGCTAATTACAACTTGGAAAATATCAATACTACTACTACTTTTATTATTATTTATTATTATTATCATTTTTCAAAACTCTATACAACCTTTAATAATAATAATAATATGTGTAAAAGAGAAGACACACACAGTACAGAGAAAAAACGATAACACAAGGTAGAATAATAAGGGGAAGAACAGCCTACGCAGATCGTCAGATAGTCAATAATGTCCGATAATCACCATCCACAGGTCCTATTGCCTAGAGATCAAACGAATAGTGCCGCTACCAAAGATGACGAACAGTACCAACTAACCGTGGATCATGCTTTAAGGTACCAAAAGCTACTAGCCAATAGATCAGGCTCTAACTTGGCCAATGGACCCTTGATGACAAAACGTCTAAGGGAAAATGAAAAGCCTCAAAGCAAAAACCCTCTCCAGGGCCTCGATTACCTTTATATCAGAGCTAGGTTACCGGATAGAACGGCTCTGGATTACCAATTGAGCGTCTCCAGCACTCTGCATTCACTCTACGAAACAGTCAAGGGTTCTCTTCAGGAAGAGGCTTCCGCCCATCTTGTGCTCTCGCTATCTAGCCCTTATACTAAGCTAAAGGATGACGATTCCATAACGTTGATAGATGCAGGATTCCACAAGAAAACGTTGGTCATCGCAGAACTTCCCGACGTCTTGCCACCTTACTTGAAACCACATCTTTTGGCAAATGCAAAATCCATTGAACAAGCAAGCTCTACGGAAACTGTAAGCGAGGCAAAGGACAACGAAACCGCCCCTTCGCAGGAGGAGAAGAAACCCGCAAAGAAACTAACAAAGGCTCCAAAATGGTTGAAAATTAGCAAGAAATGAAAACAATAACACATTGAAATTATTTTTTTTATTCGCGCTACTATCTCTGATATATACACGGTCTTTATACACGTTAATTCATTCCATTCCATTCCATTATAATGCATATTTTCTTAAAATTTCTGGGCCCTCGCCTAACCTTGTCATCGTTGCGTTCAAATCGACTCTACTGTAGCCAATTAACTCCAGGTACTCATTCAACTCGTGCAGAAATGTAGAAAAGTTCTCTTCTGCACTGACTTGATTGTTCATTAGATTGTTCAAGATAAGTTTTTCCTCGATATCCCTTAACTGAGTGGTATATTTGGAGACTTGTAACGAATCTTTTGAGCGCTCGTATTTCCTAATTTTATATTTCAACTGATCAATAAAGTCCCTTTTCAAACCTCTTCTATAGTATTCGATTCTTCTTTCCGGTATTTCCAACATTTGGACATCATGAATGTATAACATCACAGGTAACATGTTATTCCATTCTCTGTTCTTGGCAAACGCATCAAGGACTGCATTAACCAACTCGGAATTCAAAAGAGTGGAGTCTTGCTCGATCATCCTGTAAAATACATCGAGAAGGTTATACGTGAACCCCGTCTTGATAGCTTCCCTGGCGTGCACCGTAGCACAAAAGAAGTTCTTGTTACCATTTTCATCAACACTCCGGTGCAACAATTCATAATATACTCTGTAAGTCTTCCATATCTGTTTGTACAAGGGCACGGGTATCGTTTTGCCTGCTTCTTGTTTTGAGGAAAGGATCTTGTTCACTAGTAGTATAGAATCCTGGTATTTCTGCTGTCTTGTTAGACATTTGAGTATCGTTGTGAACATAAATGCATCCATCTCGACGTTGTTATAGTTAATACGTTTGATAATCTCAACCAACATTTTCTTGCCCTGCTTTGAGGACTTCATCCCATAATACTGAATAAATGGAAGATAATGGTGTGAAGTTACTGGTGGGTACGCACTTACACCTGTGTTAGCTGTATCATGTCCCGATCTCTCGCGCTTGGATTTTTCCAATTCTGAGAGTATATTTAATGCAGACTCTTCACGACCTCCCATCAACAAGACTTTCATCACCATTTGCAATCTTTTGTTCTTGATTTCACTAGGCTCAGCATCTGCGTCAGTGGTAGAGGTATATGTAAGAAGTGATTTTTCTAATGCGCCGGAAAGATTCTTCATCTGTAGCAAATCGTCAATACTGTCATAGAGCAAATACCTGAAGCTGTCTCTAAACTCTGTGATTTCTTGCTCCCTTAAACTTTCCTCATACCAACCTTTCAACCTTTGGATCTTGTCTGTAGAGTCCAGCGGTGATAAATATGGTGTGTATTCACGGACAAATGTGCTAAACTCTTTCAACCATTGTAACTTTAATTTCTTTGACAATATTTCAAATAAGTCTTTCTCCAAGTTATTTGTTTGTTCGAATTCTCCTAAGAGCCTAAACCCTTCTTCCTTATAACCATATAAGAAATATGATGAAAGTAGTTTCACATAAGCTCTTTTTGATACCCTCTGTACTTCATTCAAGAAATCGTTCGCCTCCTCTGAAGAGTTGAAATTAAGATATCCCTTGTGGACGCTCGATGTGTCGTCTTCCCAACCATAAATTTCAATCATTTTGGAAATATCCTGGGTGAGCTCTTTAGCTCTCTCGAGACGTCTTGCGTTTAAGTGTTTCTTGATGGCCAATATCAAAACATCCGGTCTTATATAGTCAGTACCGAATTTTTCTCTCGTCTCCTGATATAGCACATTGAATTTTTGAAGCTTGTTGCTTCGTAAGTACACCATTAGTCCAACTTCATACCACCATCTTTCCTCCACACGACTCTTATAGGATTCGAATAATTTGGACGCAGTTTTCATCTTTCTAAAGTACAACAAAGAGTCTATGTAAAAAGATTCGTTACCTGGATCCAATCGTACTTTATTCAACCCATAAATCAACTGGCCTGCCAAAAATTGACCTTTCAATCTGTATGCTTTGTTGGGAATTAGTTTCACGAGCTCAAACGCTTCCACCATTTGATCTAAAGAGATGACCGTTGTTTTGTCCTTCACCGTATCATCTTCTAAGATTTTTTCTAGAATCTGTAATAGATGCTCAGTATTTGATAGCGGATGAATATCTGTTTTCATCTGTTCGTAGATGACTTGTTCCAAGATTTTGTTATCAAGGTTTTCCAAGGGTACTCCTTCTTCTTCTATTGGTTGCGTACTTTTCTTCTCTAAAAGATGTTGATTCACTTCCTCTACAGTCATTGACTTCAACCTCTTTATCTCATTTTCCGATTCTTCTAGCAAATAGGCTAACACATCCTGAATAGGCTGATCTTTTTGGTTCTTTAACTTCGCTAAGTTCTTCTTTGATCTTTTGAACCCAGGATTCGTCACAGTAAGATACGACATCATCCACGAATTTAAGCCCGCTTGCGCGTCTACTTCGGTAAACCCACTCTTTTTCAACATTTCCACATCTTCTTCACCTGGTAGAGTCAAAACCTGATGACCAGGGTTTACAGCAGACCTTACATTCGCTGGCACACTCTTAGTCCTAATGTATCGCAGATGCCTGCTCACAGAAAAAGCACTGATATTCCTTCGACATACTGCACTTCGTAACATTGTGTTTGGTACTATATGAAGTGATAGCTATTGCTGATAATATGGAACAACTTCAGAAACATACGCTACTTGATAAACCAGTCAAATAAATCATCACCAATATCTCATCGCTGTAAGTTTTGACTTAGCTATTCACTTTTCAACCTTTAAAGATTTTCCTTTCTTTTTCATGCGATGAGATGGAGAAACCAGATAGAGAGCTTCACTTTCTACAGGTAAGAAGAGTTGGTATAAGTTCATTAGATTAGCGATGGATATGGCTATAGAGATGGCATTAATGCATTGTTACATTCTTGATTGATTTATATATATGTGTGTGTGTGAAATATATTCTTATATATGAAGGGTATTAGTACATAAGAATAGAGATGCAAAAGTTAAAACCGAAGAAGAGAAAAAAAAGAGGTGATAAAAGGGAAAACTAAAACGATCTATTTCTTCTTTACGCTCTTCAAACGGCCTTCGAATCCGGCTCTTTTAGGTAAGTGGGCAGTTCCTTTGAACTTTCTCTTCATTTTTTGTTGTTTGCTCCTCTTCTTACCCTTGTTATCCTTTCTTATTTGTAGATTCTCTTCTCTTCTCTTTTGTCTTTCCGCTACAGTGTTCTCCACAACTTGCTTACGTTCGCGCCATTCTATAGCAGACTTACGTTTCTTGGCTTCCTTACGCTTCAACGCCTTCTTTAGGAGCTTCTCGTCGTCTCTTAGTCTGATCCCCTCTGCTTGTAGCATGGCCTTTTGCCATTTTTCTTTTTCCTTTATCTTTATCTGATCCAACTCGTCCTTGGACTCTATAGACTGTTTCTTTGACTCTAGGAGCCTCAAGTGAGCCTTGACGTCCTTCTTAGCAGGGCCCTTCTTACGTTCGCCCTTTCTGACGTGAGAAAGATCCGATGTTGCTTTGGTCCCATCGCTAAATTCGATGCTTTGGAACATAACATCCTTCGCACTGATCTCGTCGTCACCACGACGCTGCTTCTTGGAAACGTGCCCATCTTCCACTTCTGAGTCTGAGTCTGAATCCGCCCCACTATCATCCGAAGACACATCACCAGGATTCTCAGAATCTAGCTTCTTGGCAGCTCTGGCTTCCTGTCTGCGCTTTCTTTGCGCAAGAATAGCCTCTCTGGAGCTTGGAGCACCGTCTACCTTGGTCCCTGGAGCTTTTCTCTTTTCTTTCAGAGCCTTAATCTTTTCCTGTAGCTTTGAACGCAATTCCTCCATCTTCTTCTTCTTTAAAGCCTCTTCCTTCAACGCTTGTTCCTTCGACAACTCCTTGTTGGAAGCCTTGCTTGGTGTTTCTGTAGTACTAGAGTTCCCGTCCACTGGGTTACCATCATCATCGAAAACAACAGTTATACTCTCAGACTCCCCAACTGACGCAACTTCGGAGACTTCAGAAGCTTCTTGATCTGCTTCAGCCTCTTCTTCTTCTTCCTCTTCCTCTTCCTCTTCCTCCTCCTCTTCTACTTCCTCTTCAACAGGCATCTTTCTTTGCCCAGGCAAAACTACCGGCTTCGCACTCGCCTGCTTCTTCTTCAACACATCCAAAGCAGACCCACTCTCCTCATTTTGCTGCTCAGGATCTAGCTTCGCCTTCTTGTCCTCCTTTAGTTGGCCTTTGCTCTTCTTCTTCGCTTTCCATTGTTCCTGTGTCTTCTCATCGTAATAGTACTTCGCTGGAATTAGAGACAAAAGCCCTTCAAAAGCGCTCGAATTGCTCTTCAAACGTTCTTCTAACGAGTTGCTCATGTTTTTCTCGCTATTTTCACTCAATCCAATCCGCTATACTACTTCTTTTGTCTCCTTTCTCTTCACCTCATCGCCATCTAATTGTTAATAGTTCACTATACGCTTCTGTTAACTACGCTATAGCCCTTCTGGGCTTTCCATGCGATGAGCTGAAAATTTTCAGAAAGAAAAAAAAAAAAAAAAAAATTAAAAAATTAAAAAAAAAAAAAAAGAAGATTAGATTAGCAGTCACGTGCCTCTTTTTGGAAATTTTTTTGTTTTTATAAAAACTATTCGGTCCGGGTAACATTGTTCCCCCAGTTTTGCCGCCCATGTCTTTCTTCAGCGGGAAAATATATAAATGGCGGCTACAGAGAAAAAAAAGAACCTAGGAAAGTGCCACCCACTTTTAAGGAGGTTTATTCGGTTTGTTCCGCAGTGGGCCATATTGGTTACGGAAAGGGGTAATCTAAGCGTAAGAGTGATGATGATGGTGTGAGTTTACAAGGATTAGACTTTCCACTTGGTTTACCACTTGGTTTACCACTTGGTTTGGGAGAAATTGATTTAAGGTACATCCCGCGGCTTGAAGTAGGAGTTTACTTCTTCTTGGCTGGGTGATTTGATTAGTTTGGGAAACAGAAACGCAAACAAACGGGTGGCCCACACTTATGTGGGTTGTTTTCTGATACCACGGAGGTCACGTGGTTGTTTTGCCGGTGTATCCTGGTTGAAGTTACCCGGCCTATCTTATTTCTCCGGTGTTTGGAAATATCAAAACGTTGTATTGCGCGCGTATACGTTGGCTCAGGCTGGGCCGTCGAATCCTTGTTGTTGCCGATTGGCCGCAACTAGGTCATGTTTGAACCCCAGTTGTAAGCCCCATTGTGCCGGTGCTTGACCACGTTCCTTTGTTGGAATTCGGATAATCTCTAATCATGCCCTCACCGCTTCAATATTCAAATCACAGCGAACGATTTGCGAAGAGAGAGCAGAGCGCGTCCCATTAGGTGGTGGTGGTCGTCGTCGTCGTTCTAGGACTACTGTGATTTCTGGGTCGAGGTAGTGAATTTTTTTTTTTTTTTTTTCCAAAGAAAATGAACCAAAAGAAAATTTTTTTTTGTAACGAACTGATTTGATTCTTCTTTTTTTTTTTCCCATCTTCAGCCTGCTGCCTATAAAAAGGACGCCGACAGTATATAGTACTTTCTCACTTTATCACTAGTATCAATTGTGTCAAAGGATTGATTGATTTTTCTTTGCATCAAACCTCAAGAAATCACAGCTTTCAAGATGGCTCAAAATACCTTGTACGTGCTTCCACCTTCTCCAAGAAGTGTGTTGATCTTGGCTTTGGCCAAGTACTTGAAGATTGACGTTGACGTTGTCGACATCACTAAATCCAAGGACGAAAAGTTCACCAAGGCCTTCCCATTGGGTAAGGCTCCAGCCTTCATTGGTGAAAACGGTTTCAAGTTGCACGAAGTTATTGCTATTGCTTATTACTGTATGTCAAAAAATAAATTTTTTTTTTCCTCGGAAGTTGGATACCATATGCTTTCCTCATCTCCGCCGATGATGAAACTTTACGTGTTTTCTGCTTTGATAATGATGAGAACCTTTCAATTATACAGTTATCCCTGTCTGAATGGGTAAAAGTTAAAATATAACATGGTAACACACACGTGTCGAAAATGTATACTCTGACATTGAAGTAACAGAAAACACTAAAGTTTGATCCTAGGGGAGAAGAGGACAAAAAATAAGAGTTTATCCACGACCGTTGATATCAATTGGTTTTATTTCCTAATACTAACAACTCATTTATTTCATATCTGCACCAAGTATATTTGGTGTGGGTTTGTCTTTTAATATATTGAACAGTCGTCAACCTATCCGAAGATGAAGAATTCAAGGCCGCTCTTTTGGGTAAGAACGCCAAGGAAGAAGCTGAAATCTTGAAGTGGGTTTCTCTATCCAACTCTGACTTCCCAACCTCTCTATTCGGTGCTATCATGCCTATCACCGGTAGAGTTCCATACAACAAGAAGGTCGTTGACACCAACTTGGAAAAGTTGGCTTCCATCTCTGCTGTCTACGAAGCTAGATTGAAGAACTACACCTACTTGGTTGACGAAAGAATCACCTTGGCTGACTTGTTCGCTGCTGGTGTTTTCACTGCTGGTTTCGCCACTTTGATGGATGCCAAGTGGAGAGCTGACCACCCAGCCATTGTCAGATGGTTCAAGACCGTTGCTGCTTCTCCAATTGTTGCTGAATACTTCTCCAAGACCGAATTTGTTGAAGAAGCTATCAAGTACACTCCACCAAAGAAGGAAAAGAAGGAACAACCAAAGAAGGAACAACCAAAGAAGGAAGCTAAGCCAGCTGCTGCTGCCGACGCTGACGCTGCCCCAGCTGAACAACCAAAGAAGCCAAAGCACCCATTGGAACTTTTGGGTAAGTCTACCTTCTCTTTGGACGAATGGAAGAGAACCTACTCCAACGAAGACACAAGACCAGTTGCTTTGCCATGGTTCTGGGAACACTACAACCCTGAAGAATACTCCATCTACAGAGTTGACTACAAGTACAACGACGAGTTGACTTTGACTTTCATGTCCAACAACTTGGTTGGTGGTTTCTTCAACAGATTGTCTGCTTCCGTCAAGTACATGTTCGGTTGTCTAGTCGTCTACGGTGAAAACAACAACAACGGTATTGTCGGTGCTGTCATGGTCCGTGGCCAAGACTACGCCCCAGCCTTTGATGTTGCTCCAGACTGGGAATCCTACTCTTACACCAAGTTGGACCCAACCAAGGAGGAAGACAAGGAATTCATCAACAACATGTGGGCTTGGGACAAGCCAGTCGTTGTCAACGGCGAAAACAAGGAAATTGTTGACGGTAAGGTCTTGAAATAGAGTGGTGATTGATAGTCTATAAAACACATCAACGTGTCGTTGTCGCCCTCAAAATCTAATTTTTAACGATCTTTCTTTCTTTCATATATTTCCCTTTCTCACAGCGTTTAGACCCTGGGAAGTCTCTATGACTCCTAGCTAGACCTGTCTCCCCCCATTGTATAATTAATTTACGTATAGCTTCTAACATGGCTCAAATTTATGATACATCAGAGTCTGCCCAATATCCTGGGTCTAGTACATCCTGGGTCCTGGTATATCCTGGGTCCTAGTACATCCTGTGTCCTGGTATAGGTTGCCTCTATATAAACTGTGTCTCTTCCCACACTCAATGTTGGATGTTGATTGCTCCATGCTCCATGCTCCACGCTCGCATGATATTCGCTCTATCTCGTTTTAAAGGTTTCTGGCATGAATTTTTCAAATCTTTAAAAACCTTTAACAAACGATATACAAAATATATAGATATACCCATATGGTGAAAAGATAGATAGAGATAGGGGCGGTGCGAAAAAGGCAATTAAAGGGCCTTAGCAAGGGATAACGGACCGCAATCGAATCACCATGAGCACAGCATTGTATACAGCCAAGGATTTCATTATCGTTTCGTTGCCTGAGAACGCCAGACCGTCGCAAAATCCAGAAACAGACGTTTCAACATGGCTAGAAACAGGATTGATAAATGGGCGCAGCTACGTAGCCGAGTTCCCAATTCCAGACTTCAAGATCGGTTCATTGGACTCGCTAGTGTTGCAGAGCGAGGAATTGGCCAAGATTGACTCGCAAATATACTCATCGTTGCAGAAAATCGTCGAAATCTTGCACGCCTTAACAGACACTCAAGTCTCCTCCATCACCATCAACAAGCAGTCAATCCCCGAGTACCTGACCCATTTCCAATGGGACTCCCGCAAGTTCAAGCTCGACAAGTCCATGAAAGAGTTGATCCACGACTTGTCCATCGAATCCTTCCAGTTGGACGCAGATGTGCGCGCGACTTATTCCAACTACAACAACGCCAAGTCCAACTTGGCCGCAGCAGAAAGAAAGAAAACAGGCGACCTCTCCGTCAGATCCTTGCACGACATCGTCAAGGCCGAGGACTTCATCCTAGACAGCGAGTACTTGACCACCGTGCTAGTCGCAGTGCCCAAGAACTTGAAACACGACTTCGAAAAAAGCTACGAGTCCCTCGCAGAGAAAGTGGTGCCCGGCTCCGCATCCATCCTCAAGCAGGACGACGAGTTCATCCTCTACAACGTCCACTTGTTCAAGAAGTACCAGCAGGACTTCCAGAACGCATGCCGTGAACGCAAGTACATCCCACGTGACTTCGCCTACTCCGAAGAGTTCATCAAAAAGTTGAAGCAAGAGCACGACACTGCAGCAAGCGAGGAACAATCCTTGCGCGTCCAGTTGATCCGTCTCGTCAAGACCGCCTTCCAGGACGTCTTCGTCAACTGGCTCCACATCAAGGCCCTCCGTGTCTACGTCGAAAGCGTCCTACGTTACGGTCTCCCACCTTTCTTCCTCATCAAGATCATCGCCGTTCCTCCAAAGCAACTCTCGGCTTGTAAGACAGAGCTTATCGAGCAGTTCAGCTATCTAGCCGGCAATGCCTTCTCCAAGGACAAGCGAGGCAAAATCAACCGTAACGACTCCTCCTTGCACGAGTACGCCTCGCTTGTCGACACCGAGTACGAACCCTTTGTCTTGTACCCGATTCAGCTTCCACAGTGAATGCATTATGTATCTACCTACCTACCTATCTACTACTACTACGTATCTACCTACTTACCTAACCTCCCTTATCTAGACTAACCACTGCCACTCTACAATCGCCCTGTCTTCCTGTGACTTGGTGAGTCTTCTGGTCTTTTGGTCTGTTCAAAGACTTCTGGAGACTCAGAAACCGGATCTTCATGACTCAAGGCCGGAGATACCGATGACAGACAAGGCTGGCAATGGTGCGACAGTTTCGGAATTTAGCTGGTACTAGTTACTAATGGATGAGCAGGCCAGTTGCACCTGGTTTCCGGAAAACGCGGCGTTCGATGGCCATTGTCTGTTGTGTGTGTGTTCTATGTGTAATGTGTATATTGTGTAACATGTCTAATAAGAATAGTCTTGGCCTGTGGCTTGCTGGCATACGTAAGCTGGAGGTGTAAGTAAAGGTATAAAAGAGATGCCCATTGGCATACACCAGGCTCAAGATGACACCGTTGTAATAGTTAATTTGTAGTTCCCGGTACAAGGAAGTATCTCTACAAGGACTAATCCAGAGGATACTCCACACAGTATTAGATATACTAAATAAAAAATGCCAGTTGATATTGCACCAGTTGTATATGGGAACTTCGACACACACTTCTATGCGGGCCAGGATGAGGTTGGCAGTGACGGTGTGTTGAGGATTGCCAAGGCTTACAGACAGAAGGCGAAGCATCCCGAGTTTTTGCCCACTTGGGATCCACGCCAGAAGTATCCTCCATTGGAATTCTTCAAGTACGAGGACCCAGCATTGAGAGCTGATCCATCGTTCCCCAACTTGCTGAACGGGAAGACATCGTTGAAGCCTATTACTCCCAAGCTCGGTACCGAGATTCGTGGGCTTCAATTGACGAAGCTTAGCGATGCTGCCAAGGACGAATTGGCTTTGCTTGTGGCCCAGAGAGGTGTTGTTGTGTTAAGAGACCAGGATTTTGTCGACCAAGGTCCAGGTTATGCTGAGGATTACGGCAGACACTTTGGGAAATTGCACATCCACCAGACTTCTGGTGCGCCAGAGGGCCATCCTCACTTGCACATCACTTTCAGACGTCCAGACCGTAAAGAGTTTGACAGAGTGTTCCAAGACGCTGCTTCTTCTGTTTCTTTCCACACGGATGTGTCCTACGAGCTGCAGCCTCCATCTTACACTTTCTTTGCGCAGTTGGAAGGTCCTGAGTCCGGCGGTGATACGTTGTTTGCCGATACCATTGAAGCGTATGAACGTTTGTCCCCACACTTCCAGGAATTCTTGAGTACGTTGCACGTCATTCACTCTTCGAAGGAGCAGGCGTTCAGTTCCAAGGCGAACGGTAGTATCCAGAGAAGAGCGCCCGTGACGCACATCCACCCATTGGTTAGAGTGCACCCTGTGTTGAAGAAGAAGTGTTTGTTTGTGAACAGGGCCTTTTCGCGGAAGATTGTTGAGTTGAAGAGCGGCGAGTCTTCTCACCTATTGGACTTTTTGTACGGTATCATCGAGTCTGGCCACGACTTGCAATTGCGTGCCAAGTGGGAACCAGGTACCGTGGCCATCTGGGACAACAGAAGAACTCAGCACTCTGCCATTGTCGATTGGGAGGACCCTGTCACCAGACACAACGTCAGAATTACTCCACAGGCTGAGAGACCTGTTGAAGACTTGAAGTACTTGAACGACCCAACTTACTACCCACACACTGACGAGGACGATGAATACAGAGGATACCCAAGCCGCAAGTACTGAGGAGAGCAATGTCTCAAGGCATGTTTTTTGTTTTTTCCTCTTCTCTTCTCTTCTTATGGTTAAACGAACGTTATGAGTATTACCGCTGGCGAGTCTCGTGTCTGCTCTTATTTGCCAATACAATGAACACACATTGGCTTGACTTGTGTAGTAGTGTCTATTGTGTGTAGCTGCTGCTGCTGCTGCTGCTGCTGCTGCTGCTGCTTTGGTTTGAGTTATTATGTAAAAGAAAGACAGATTACCGTGTGCAAAATTTTAATAGAAGAAAGAATTCAGTATAAAAACCCTACTACTGCTGTAGCCATTTCGGTGGTCTGGTGGATTGGAATATTATTGAGGCCATCTTGCCCGCTCTTGAGCCGACCAGTGCCGTAGCAAACACTGAGATGGCGCATAAGTACATTTTCAGCGTGATATACCTGCGAAACACCACTTGTATCGCACATACAATGAGCATCTGACGCTTCATGACAAAATTCATCACGGAGAATACACTCCTGAGGCCCCTAAGCGACTTATCCAAGAGACTATCCAGCTTCTCCATGCTTGCCTCCATTTGCTCCGCCCTTTCTAAAGATTGCGCAGCACTCTTGTCTATTTGCGCAAATCTGTCATCAAGGGTACGCGACCACCCGTCCAGCTTTCTCGATACTTCTTCGTTGGCATGTTCCAGGTTATTTGTAATGCTGCTAGATATCTCATTCACTGTCGGAAGCAGGTCTTCTGTGAGCAATGGGATCACTGTCTCGTGCATGAGTCGATTGAATTGGTATACCAAATGGAACGATTCTTCTTGGGCTTGGTTTAACTCGTCATGAACTATGTCGTGCTTCTCTTTTGTCACACGCACCAGATTCGATAGAACGCTGTCCAGGTCCAGTATACTCTGTTCCGTCTTTTCTTGGTACTGTTCCATGTAATTTGATTCTAAATCTTTAAAAGTCTCTAGGATTTGGGATCTCAGTTGGGACATATCGCTACTCATAGAAGCAGAGAAGTTCTTCCTCTCTTGCTCCATCTCACGTTCATTTTGGTTCGCAGCTTCCCTTAAATGATCTATGAAGCTATCGAACATGTTGTGAATATTGTTCAAGTTATTCTTGCTTTCGTGTTCGAGATTCGAGCTAAACAGCAGCCATTGCTTCATTACGTCTGATTGGAATTGCGCATACATATCTGTGATGTTCAAGAAGAGATCCAGCAGCTGTTCCTTCTCAAAGGGTAGCGAGTTTTCCATGCATATTTGCGGGAGGTTTTGGTAATTTCCACTGTAAGTGGTCCACCATTGTGGAGAAGATTCGAGCTCGGCGACACACTGCACAACGTCAATTCCAGTGTCACTACTACCGCTAGAATCATCGTGAAGGATACCAGAGCATTCTGGAGGGTAGCTAGTCAGTCCTGAGGCTTCAAACTCGCACACAGAAAGCTGGATCGCAGTTTTCACTCGGAGTTCTGTTTCCACAGACTCAACTCCATGTACCATGCATATCTCTAGAAAAGGTTTGAGCGCATCCCTGAGACAGTTTGATTGCGACTTGATAGGGAACTTATTCTGAATGTACTGCTGCGATATGGCCGATATATGTGGATACGTTATAGCATCTTGTCGTAATTGTGAGATTTGCGCTACCAATTGTGCTGATACGAAGGGGAAAAGCTGGATGATGAGTATATTGATTAGGAAATGCATCAGTTTTGGGACCTCAGAGTCGTCATTGCGCAGCTGGCTGGCTCCCTGTATAGTAAGTAGGGGTTCTCCCGAATAATTCTGTTGTTGTTTGTCGATCTAAGACTGGCCTCTTATATAAGTAGGTAGGAAGGTTAAAAGATGAAACACTCTTGAAACATACAATAGTAAAAGCAGAGTGGTATAAGAGTTGAAAAATCAAATGGAATATGGCATGTGCATTATGCTTTTGCGTAGGTATATACATATACGGTGGTTAGAGGTCGTCATCGTCTTCGTGGTTGGCTGTTTTTTTTTTTTTTTGGTACAACCGTACGTGGGAAAGGTCTATTCTGCTTTTCTATTGACATGAGTTTTGCAAGTAGCTTAGCAGATCGTTTTTATCAGCTTCTCTGAACCCGAACGTGTCTAGCACGACGGATTGTTTCTCCACTAGTTCTATGGCTTTCGATATGTCTTCGATGGTCTGCTCTTGCAGTAGTGTAATAATGGCCCTGAAGTTGGAATTGGCTACAAGTGCTACCACCAACGCGAACACAGAGCTCTGGGGAATTTTCCCAGCATTGTTATAGTGGATCTTGAGCCTATTGTATAGTGTAGATATGTTGAGACTGTTGTCGATCTGTGATTCCTTGAGTTGGCTTAACCGTAGGATGAATTGAGTCGTTATAATTGGCAAGATTTCTTCAGCGTACTTCGATTTTAGGGCTAGGTCGAACAGGGCGAACACTTCCGCTTGGTGGACACAGTATGGGAGTAGTATCGTTGCCATGGTACTTGTGAGGTGGGATGAGAACACTGGTGCAAGTATATGCATGTAGTACAGCTTTGTCTTTCTATCAACTTGTGTGTCTAGCGAAGCATCGATAAATGTCATGTACTTTTCGGCCAAGGGCAACGACGGCATCGCGTTGTGGCGAAGTGCCAACTTGTCGAGCATAGCGCGAGAAAGTTCCAGGTTTTGTGCGTCTAGGAAAAGATCAAGCAAGACGTTTAGCTCTTTTATAGTGAATTTGTTGCAAATGTCCTTGTTCAAAGATTCGCTTATTTGTTGAATCTCTTGCCAAAGCATCTCAGAACTGTTGCATACAGTTTCATCACCAAACAGTTTGCGGCCCACAAGCACCCACTCAGCTATTAGCATTGTGATCATTGATGTGTCGTCGATTTCCTTGCCCGCATACTTGGGCAAAACTTTTAAGACCGAGTTCCATTGGGACGACGTCAAGGTATCTCTTTGCAAGATGTGGAGCAACACTTCGTCGAGGTACACGACTTGGCGGGCTTTTTTGAAGATGAACATTCTACTTAGTTCGCTGTCGAGCGATTCAATAGAAATCTCTGGGTGCGAATCGAGGAACCTGTCGAGTTCAACCACCAATGGCGATTTGGTATCCAACCTCGATTCTCTCACGGTGTTCGCAGGAATATCTTCGAATATCAACACCTTGTTTTGATCATTAGTCTGGGATTGTCTATAAATCTTATTGACCCACTTGGAAACGTCCTTCACTGTGCCGAAGCTTATCTTGGACTCTACCAGCGTGAGTTCACGAGTTATTGGGTCTTTCATGAACGCCGGTAGGACCGCATGTCCGTTGAAAAGCTGGGGAGACTTCTCGTCTATGCATAGAATTGTGCGTTCTGTTGGGTTTGGAGTCCGGTAGAACGGGTGCACGAGTTTATTGGCGTTTGGGACGATGTATTCAGGCCACTTTTGCAAGCCGTCTTCATTGTTCAAATCCAAGCGAAATTTATTCTTCGGAATAGTCACCGATTTCACCGGCTGGAGTCTATTAGCTGCTTTCGAGAGCATAGTTTAGGGATACTACTAGCCTGATTGAATACCGGTAGTGTTCTTGCGATTCCTTTTGGAGGCTTGATTGTTGGGTTTTGGATGTTTGTCACTACTGTTCCAAGTTGAAGTATGGTCTTTTTGAATCGATATAAATTATATATATATAATATTGTTCTTTTGGAAATGGTACACACACACACCTGGTGGGGGAAAAAAGGGGGGGAATAAAGTGGATCTTTGGGAGTTACTACAAGGTCATCGGGCCTCTGATTCGTGGTTCGTATATATACTTATATAGATTGGCAGATATATAGCTACGCAATGAACAATTGGCCCAGGCCAATTGTTCATTGAAATTCAAGTTTCGGACTTTGAAAAAGACGACCAAAGATAGTGCATGAAACGCGGCTACAAGACCCCGAGCCCTCAACCCATGCAATTGACCATTCCTCGGCACGAATTAAGGCCCCAAGACAGGCTGGAAACGTTCGCTAGTGGTCTCTTTCCCCACTGCTTGTTGGTTCGCGATGAGCTGAAAATTTTCTACCATAATTTTTCACTAGAAAAAAGGAAAGCGGACATGGAAAAGCTCATCGAGATGAGAAAGAAGCGATGAGATGAGATGAGATGAGATGAGATGAGGAAGAAATAAAGAGTATAAAAGTCCTGGATAGAGGGATACTGGACCATTTGTTTTGTTGACAGGATACCCCAGGTATAGGAGTATCTGTCTGTGTGTTCAAGTAGAAGGTGTGTCCTAGTAGAAGGTGTGTGTTTTTGAATCAAAGAGTTTCTGGAACAATGGCCAAAGCCAAGACAACTGCAAGAACACAGGGCAAAGAGGTCAAGAAACGCGGGTTCCGTGCGGTTGACAAGACGGCTCGTCAACCAGCAGTTGTGTATTTCGAAGAGAAAGGAGCAAAAAGTGGTGCTAGCGATGCTGCTGATGATGATGATGATGATGATGAGGTTAATCAGCATGTTTCAAGACAAGAGTTGAAGACAAGGGCAGCGAGGTTGTTGAAGGTACGTGAGAGTTTGCCCGTGTTTCAGAACCGCGAAAGGATCATGTCGCACATAAGATCTAACCCTGTGACGGTGCTTATTGGTGAGACTGGTTCTGGTAAGTCGACGCAGATCCCGCAATTTTTGATGGACGAAGTTTTGGGCAACGGTAGTGGCAGTGGTGGAAAAGCAGGAGGAGCGATAGCGGTGACGCAGCCCAGAAGAGTGGCAGCGATCAACTTAGCGACACGTGTGGCTCAGGAACACGGGGTTCAGTTGGGCCAAGAGGTCGGGTACTCGGTTAGATTCGACAACAAGAGCCACAAGGGCCGGACACGGCTCAAGTACTTGACAGACGGTATGTTAATCCGGGAATTGATGTTGGACAAGAACTTGTCAGGGTACAAGTGTGTGGTGATTGACGAAGCTCACGAGCGTACGGTGTTGACGGACTTAATTTTGGGGTTCTTGCGGGAGCTCCAGCGCGGGAAGCGTCCTGATTTGAAGGTGGTGGTGATGTCTGCGACGCTTCAAGCGGATTTGTTCAGCCGATTTTTCGATGAGGCGCCTGTGCTATTTGTGGAGGGCCGTAAGTTCCCAGTGGAGCGGTTCTACTTGCCACGGGCGTGCGATGACATAGTGGATGCGGTGGTTCGTGCTGCGGTGCAATTGAACAGCAGTGAGGGCATTATTAGCGGCGGCAGTGGCAGCAGCGGTGGTGACATATTGTGTTTCTTGCCGGGGCAAGAAGAGATCGACAAGGCAGTATCTATTTTGAACAAGATCTCGCCTGTTTTGGACCGGACGGTGCCCCGGATCCAGGCGTTCCCATTGTACGCTGCACTCGCGCCACGGGAGCAAGCGAGAGTGTTCGAGCCCTTGAAGGGGTTCCGTCGTAAAGTGGTTTTGGCGACGAATATTGCGGAAACCTCTGTGACGATTCCCGGTGTGAAGTATGTGGTGGATTGCGGGCTACGTAAGGTGAAAGTGTGGAGACACCAGCTAGGGCTTGCGACGTTGCTTACCGTGCCGGTATCGAAGGCGAGTGTGGCGCAGAGGGCTGGTCGTGCCGGTAGAGAGAGTGCAGGTAAGTGTTTCCGTCTTTTCACCGAGAAGGACTACGAGAGGCTCCCAGCGCAGTCTGAATCTGAGATCACGCGAAGCGAGATCACGTCGCCGATCCTCATGTTGAAGCAGTACGGTGTGCAAGACGTGGTGAACTGGTCGTGGCTGGAGCATCCAGGGCGCGAGGCGATTGTGAGTGCGTTGAAAGAGTTGTACGAATTGCAAGCGTTGGACGATGCGGGCAAGATCACGGAATTGGGTCGCAAGATGGCATTGCTACCGCTAGCACCGCACCTCAGTGCTGTGCTTTTGGAAGCGCAAGAAAGAGACGTGTTGGATGCGGTGGTGGACATTGTTGCATGTTTGAGTGTTGAGAATTTAGTGTTGAACCCGATGCCCGAAGAGCGGGACGAGGTGAACGAGAGAAGACGGGCCGTGTGCCCCTTGGGGACACGGTACGGGGATCTACTGATGCTCAAGGAGTTGTATGAGGCGTACGAGTCGCTGGCGAGCGCTGGCGAGCGCCAAGAGTGGTGCAAGCGCCTGTGCTTGTCGCAGCGAGGCTTCAAGAACGTGATCAAAGTGCGACAGCAGTTGCTGTCGTACGTCGAGAGGCTGTACAAGGTCAAGGGTAATGTAAGTAAAGAGTACGACGAGGATCGAACCCTGGACGTTGCGCAGGTGCTCAAGTGTTTCTTGCGCGGCTTCGTCAAGAACACGGCGATCGGGATGCCGGACAAGTCGTTCCGCACGACCCCCACGGGCGAGACCATCGCGATCCACCCTTCGTCGATGCTCTTCATGAGCGACGTCACGTGCTCTGCGATTCTGTACATCGAGCACGTGTTCACGACGAAGGGGTACGCGCGGTCTGTGTCGCGGATCGAGCTGGCGTGGTTGCAGGAGGTCGCGTCGGGGGTGCTGAAGCAGGGTACCCGGTAGACAGGGGACAAGGGCCAAGGACAAGGGCCAGAGGCCGTTGTCTTGGGTCTTGGCTTGGACCCTGGGCTTAGGGACAAGTGCCAGGGCCAAGTGCCAGGGCCAAGGGACAAAAGAAGTACCAGTGCCAGTGCCAGTGCCAGGGACTGGCACTGGCACTTCTTTTGTCCCTCCCCCTCCCCCTCGTCCGCGGCCATACCCCGAGAAAAGCAACGCATCGGAGAAAGGGCCCATCCCCCCCCAAAATCATCCCGCCAAGCAAAGCGGCCATTACCGGAACCGGACACCCCTCCGCCCCTACGTACCCTTCTGTGTAGTTCTACATAGCCAAACAAAAAAAAAAACAACAACAACCCCATTTACAGGCGCGCGGACCCCGTTGTGAGATCCAGCCAGGACAAAAAAGAAACGCCCACAGACCCCCACGCACACACTAGTTACCCCGAGGCCCCGAGGTTTCTCTCTATTCTTCCATCCAGATACGGTGTCGTCATTGGCCGGGGCCAGGGCCAAGGACTGGGCCAAGGCCAGGACGAAGGGCCCTTTTTTCCTGAGCCTGAGCCTGGGCCTGCGCTCCCTTCTGTGCCTCCTCGTTTCTTTTCCCCACATTTTGTCCCTCCGCTGCCCAAAACCAGCACACAGCGCTTCTTCGAATATGAAATGTACTATACTGAAACCAGTGAAACTGAAATCACTGAAGCCAGTTCTGCGCGCCCGCTGCCCCGGCCCCCCCAGTCCCATCGATGACGCACTGCTCCCATTAACATTGCAAGCAGCGCTGCGCGTCGTCGTTTCAATGGGCGCTTCCAGGGCCTGTTTTAGGCCTTTTAATTACACTTTTAAAGTGGTAGTAGTAGTGGTAGTAGTAGTGGTACCAGTAGTAGGCGCTGTTCTGCGGCTGATGCTATGCAATGCTTAAATAAATTGAGGGGGAAGCAAGCGCGGACAGCAGGAAACTGGGATGATATAATGCAATTTAAAATCTAATTTATAATTGATTGGGATTCAGGAGTGGTTTGTTGATTTTTTTTGGCATATATATGGGCGTTTAAAATGGGGTTCTAATTGTTTTCACTTATCCATTTACTAGGTTTTGCTTAGTTTGATTCTGTTTTTGTTTAGTTTAGTATAACAAATCAGTATATCAAGCAGTAATAATCAGATACCATGCTAAACAAAGTATCTGCAAAAGTGACTTCGAGAACAGATACGGCCGGATTGGTCGGACGGTCTTTGAGAATCGCCATCACGGTGGTGGCGGTTACCGGTTTTTCGCTATTCGGGTACGACCAAGGTTTGATGTCCGGTATTATTACTGGTGTGAAGTTTAACGAAGAGTTCCCAGCTACACGTGAAAAATCTAGCAATGACAGACACGCGACGGTTGTGCAAGGTGCCGTGACGTCTTGTTACGAGTTGGGGTGTTTCTTTGGGTCGTTGTTTGTTATGTTTAAAGGTGAAAAGATTGGTAGAAAGCCATTGATTATTATTGGATCCATTTTGACGATGGTTGGTGCTTTGATTTCTACGTGTGCCATTGGACGCCATTGGGGTTTGGGCCAGTTTGTTATTGGACGTGTGATCACTGGTTTGGGAACCGGTATGAACACTTCTACGATCCCAGTTTGGCAGTCGGAAATGTCCAAGCCGGAGAACAGAGGTCTCCTTGTGAACTTGGAAGGGTCTGTCATCGCTTTGGGTACGATGATTGCGTACTGGATCGACTTTGGTTTGTCGTATGTGGACAGTTCTGTGCAATGGAGATTCCCCGTGGCAATGCAGATCTTTTTCGCCATCTTGCTATTGATCGGTGTGCTGCAGCTCCCAGATTCGCCCCGTTGGTTGGTCTCGCAAGGACGTCGTGAGGAGGCCATGTACATCTTGGGTAAGTTGGACAACTTGGACCCCAACGACGACCAGGTTTTGGCCGAAATCAGCAGTATCCAGGACGCTGTCAACCGTTTCAAGCACCAAAAGAGATCCTTGAAGGAATTGTTGCACGGTGGTAAGGGCCAGAACTTCCAACGTGCCATGATCGCCGCTTCGACCCAATTTTTCCAACAATTTACCGGTTGTAACGCCGCCATCTACTATTCCACAGTCTTGTTCAAGAAGAGTATCGGTCTTGAAGCCCGTTTGTCCTTGATTCTTGGTGGTGTTTTCTCCACCATTTACACTCTATCCACGATCCCATCCTTCTTTTTGATCGAATCCTTGGGTAGAAGAAAGTTGTTTATGGTTGGTGCGCTTGGACAAGGTATCTCGTTCACCATCACCTTTGCATGTTTGATTGACGACACCAAGTCCAACGCCAAGGGTGCGGCCGTCGGTTTGTTCTTGTTCATCGTCTTCTTCGGTATGTCCATCTTGTCTTTGCCATGGATCTACCCACCAGAAATCGCCTCCATGAGAGTCCGTTCCGTGACAAACGCTTTGTCCACATGTACCAACTGGTTGTGTAACTTCGCTGTCGTCATGTTCACTCCAATCTTCATCGAGGACGCCGGCTGGGGTTGTTACTTGTTCTTCGCATGTATCAACTTCGCCTACTTCCCAGTCATTTACTTCTTCTACCCAGAAACCGCAGGTAGATCCTTGGAAGAAATCGATATCATCTTCGCAAAGGCTCACGTCGACAAGACCATGCCATGGAGAGTCGCCGCTAACTTGCCTAAGTTGTCCTTGGCCGAAATTGAAGACCACGGTAACGCTTTGGGTCTCTACGACGACGACTTGGAAAAGGAAGACGAATTGGAAAAGGACGACGAAGAACAAACTTCCGAAAACAACAACAGCACCAGCCAAAAGGATTACCCATCGCATCCAGGCTTCTCTCTATTCCAAAGAAAGAAGTCTTCCCGTAACCCACAAGCTGAAGCTGATGCCGCTGCTGCTGCTGCTCCAGTAGACTCCCAAACTTCCCCAGAAGAAGAAGAAGACGTCTCGGGCACCGCTGAAAAGGACAATGGGTTGACTAACACCCAACAATCATCCAACAGCTCGGAATAAACTTAAAATTAATCATATCATTCTCACACTCATCCTTTTTTTTTCTCCTTCTCCCCTTTTAAGACACTCTTACACATCAATTAATTTTTCAACATAAAAGCCCAAGCCCAAGCCGAAGCCAAATCAAAAACTTTTTGCTTGCTTGCTTGCTTTCTCCTCCATATCCTTCTAATACGTACGTACACACTTTTTGTATATTCACATTCTCAATCTCATTAATTAATATCATATTGTATCATAGATGTACCACCTGGTGAACTTATTTTTTTTTTTTCTTTCCTTTGGTCGATCCTTTGTTTTTCCGGTTTTTTCCTCCATCTTTACGTCCCTTAGAGTCCGAAAAGGGTAATTACAAGATTCATTATCTGCTTTTTGGGCCAATTTTCGCCAATTTTGACCCATTATTGGCAAACCATGGCCAGCTATGGCCTAATGTGCATATATAAGGGCACATATGGGTGTTTCCACTACTCTAGTCACCTCCCACAAGGATAGTACCCCCGCCTTCCCTCTCTTTTTGGCCTGAATTGGCCATTCTCATCCTTTATCTCAACATGAATTTTTTTTTTTTTTTCCTCTATAGCCTTTAATTCAAATAGCCATGATGAGTCAAAAGCTGAAAACTTATATTAAATAAGAGACAAATCTGGGTTAAAATTGGTAACAAACGAACCTTTATTCCCCCCGTTATAAGGTTATCAGAGGTGAATTGAATTTCCTAGAATATACACCTACGTCCCATTAACTGGAAAAAAAGATGAAAGCTTCCATCTCGCTGCTGCAAAGGGCCTCGAAACATATCGACAAGTACGCATTGTACGTCCCCAAAGATGGAGTGTTTCCAAAGGGATTCAAAGTCGCATCGCATGCAACTGGCGTGAAGAAAAACGGGAACTTGGATCTCGGTATCATCAGAAACGTCAACACTTCTCGTAAGGCAAGTGCTGCCGCATTGTTCACCACTAATAAGTTCAAGGCTGCGCCAGTTCTTGTTTCGAAAAAAGTGCTACAAGTCACCGGAGGTGAAGGTGTGGATGCTATTGTGGTCAATTCGGGCTGTGCCAACGCTGTGACTGGGGATGTGGGGCTCAAGGATGCCCAGGAAATCGCAGACTTGGTCAATGCGAAGTTGGGCAAAGAAAATGCGACGCTTGTGATGTCTACCGGTGTCATTGGGCAGAGATTGTCTATGGATAAAATCGTGCCAGCAGTGTCTCAGCAATTCGAGGGAGCAGGTAACTCCAACTTCAAGGACGATTTCGAATCGTGGCTCAATTTGGCCAAGTCTATTTGCACCACAGACACTTTCCCCAAGTTGATTACCTCGAGATTTGCGCTTCCAAACGGTACTGAATACACTTTGACCGGTATCGCCAAGGGTGCAGGTATGATTTGTCCAAACATGGCCACTTTGTTGGGGTTCATCGTCACTGATTTGCCCATCACTCCAGACGCATTGAAAAAGATGTTGCGTTCTGCTGCTGACCGTTCGTTCAACTGTATTTCTGTGGACGGTGATATGAGTACCAACGATACCATCAGCATGATTGCCAATGGTGCCGTCGATACTGCAGTCATCGATGAGGCTCACGAGTACTTCCCACAAGTGCAACAACAAGTCACGGAATTCGCGCAACAGTTGGCCCAATTGGTTGTTCGTGACGGTGAAGGTGCTACGAAGTTCGTTACCGTGAACGTCAAGAACGCATTGCACTTCGCCGATGCAAAGATCATCGCAGAGTCTATCTCGAACTCGATGTTGGTCAAGACAGCTTTGTACGGACAAGACGCTAACTGGGGTAGAATTCTATGTGCTATTGGATATGCCAAGTTGGACAACCTACAATCGTTGGACGTTAAAAAGATCAACGTCTCCTTCGTGGCCACCGATAACTCGGAACCAAGAGAACTAAAGCTCGTTGTGGATGGTGTTCCACAATTGGACATCGATGAGTCGAGAGCCTCTGAGATCTTGGCCTTGCCAGATCTCGAAGTCCTCGTCGACCTGGGCACAGGTTCCGAGGAGTGTCAGTTCTGGACCTGCGATATATCGCACGAATACGTTACCATCAACGGTGACTACCGTTCATGAACAAAGCAAATGGCTTCGCCATGCACATATATATATATAAATAATAATAATAATAGTATTCTTCTTCTTTATATACCATTGTTACTAGTAAATAGTACTACAATTTTCTCTTAGTTTTCAGGGATTGTTACCTTATCGCTTAAGAAATCCGCAAACGAATGGGGCTCAAAGATTGCAACCTTGAAGTACTGTCTCTTGGGCAACACTTTCAAAAGCTCCACAATCTCTGGAGGGATTGGATCCTCGTTTGCTCTGAACCGCTTCGCAGCTGCCTTTTGTGCTCCGCCCTCTTGTTCCTCTCCAATGGAACGCTTCAATGCAGTATTGTTGTTACGATCAAACGCTAATGATTCCGGTACAAGATCACGCACCATATAGTCAAGCTCCAATCTTTGCAAATAGTTTGTATCGAGCACTTTGTATTTCTTGGTAAACTCTTCAAGTTGATTGATCTCGGGGAACCTCTCAAAGAATCTTTGCTCCAACGACTTCACGTTGTTGAAGTTGCCAAACTTCGTCTCGTAAGATATAACTTTTTGGAATATCAATTTTAGGTGCGTCTTGTTCGTGATCTTGTCGATGCTGTTCTCAAACAACGATTTTATTTGAGACTCCTCGTTAACAAATATTAGGAACTCTAGATATTTGTTGATGTACTCACCATTGTTGGCAAAATATTTGAGTCCCAACTCCAAGACTTTGCATGCCGTCTTTGTGTCTTTGTTGCTATAATACTCAATGTAAGCATTTTCAAGGTAAATGTCCGGTGTTACAAGTTGTTTTAGTTTACGACACTTGCTGAAGATTTTACGTGACGAGGTAAGACCTTGTAACCTCTTCATAGTATTCATATAAACACAATACACGTATGTGAGCTTGGACTTCAGATGAGAGATAGCGGTCTCGTTCGATGGCGAGTCCTCCATGCATATTACTAGGTCAAGGTGGATGCGGTCGATGCATGACAGAATTGTCGATTCTATCTCAGCAGTATTGTTGCTCAACTCGAATTGTTCCGATAATTTAAGAGTCAATACCACAGAGTTGGGTATATACTGTCTGGCTAGCTTCAAGACTCTCGTTACCTCTGCAATAGAGTCGCCACTTTGTTGCCCAGAATAGTTAGCAAAATTGAACCATATTTCAGGCGAGAAGCACACATGCTGAATGGCTTGCATGTACACGTACTTGACTCTTGCCTTGTGCAGCTCCTCTGAGAGTTCCATTTTGTTTTCCATTTCCCACTGTATCCAATCCAACCAGATCTGCAATTGTGATATATCGTATTCGTTTGGTTTTGGAAGATTAGACTCTGTAGCCTGGTTCAACGTCACAGGTAAGTTTCTCTTTAGACCCCTGGTGATGTTTGACCAGTCCTGGTATAGCGATCTCGCATTCATATATTGTGCTGATAACTCGCCAATATGTCTACGAGCAGTAAGCTGATTGGTGTCCTGTTCCCATTGCGTGTATCTTTCCCACATAGGTTCTAAACAGTCCACAGGCAAACACAATAGCGTTTTGTACAACTTTCTAATGTACTGCACCTTCTGTTGCTCTTCAAACTTATTCACGGGCTTCCAGTGCTCAAGGAAGTACAAGTACTCGTTCCAAAACTGAGTCGATTTTGGCTCAAAACTGGCACACTTATCAATCACAACCTGGAAAGCCTGCAACACAACGTTTCTGGCATCTTCACCACCAGTAATAATATCGTTTTTCCGCCTCACGTAGGTGATATACGATAGCCACAACGAAAGATCGTTGTTACCCAATTCTTGCGACAAACACCGAGCCAACACCGGTTCAATTACAGCCGCATCCAGTTCCTCCTTTTTATCAAGCTCCAACCCGAGCCTCATGCACCAGATATTAGACATCACCGGAAATCTATCCAGCAACTTGTCAAAAGTCTCATTAACCTGTTTCCACTGCTTCAATGACACATGATGCTTCAACAACCGAATGTAAAGGTAGATATCCGTAGGTTGTTCTTCAATCTGGTCCTCCAATTTTCCTGCCAAATCCGTTTCATCTCGTACTCTGCTAGTTGGACGAACTACCGTACTGCTGCTGCTGCTGCTACTATTGCCATTGTGGCCATTACTTGGTGGATCTGGTGTAGCTGTGCTTTCTGACATTGTTGTAATTCTTCAAATATGTATGTATGTATGCTTCCAAAATATAGTACGTCTTTTACCGCCAAAATCTCACACTGATACCCCCAGATTCCGCTCTTTTTTCTTATCTAAAACAAAATCCGGTATCAACACTTCCTATTCGAGTCCTTCTAACGACCAATGTCCGCTCTCTATATGCTATGAATCCCAAATTCATCGATGCTTTGGTCAATAGGTTAGTCGGTATTTCTCAATTCTGCTAAATAATCGATTTGTCGCTGTTCATCCAGATATGTCAAGGCGGGTAACCCCACAAATAGGCCTCTTTTTGGGAATTTACACTATGGAAAAGTAGCGATGAGCAATAAACTATGAGTTAGGAGTGCTTATGCAGTAGTTATAGCTAGTCTGGAGACGGTTTCATGTGGTATTGCAAAGACTACGAACTCTTGTGACAGTATAGAAAGTTTTGAGCACCAAATTTACTCAGTTTTTGTCGCAGTTATTCCCCCATTTTAAGGCAGATTGATATATCGAAATATGGAATCTAAAGTTAAGGTGCTACATCTATGGGGCACGCAAGGCCAGCCGTCGCTCGTTTCTCCGGAAAGTATAGCACTATGTTGGATGGTGAATGATTCAATGTTCGATTCGCCTGTTGAAGTTGTTTTCTCCAACAATACGGACCTCTCTCCAACCGGGGAATTGCCATTATTGATCGAGGAAGATGGGAAGAAGAGCACTGGGGTCTACACAATAGTGGAAAGGTTGGCTGGTGGCTCAGATAGAGATGCGGAATCCTCGTTGCTATGTGATGCATTATTGCAATTTGCAGCTGATGAATTGAAAAAGTGCACCATGTATCAATTGTTCTTGAACACAGTGAATTATAACGAGTACACCAGTAAGGTGTACTCGTACCTATTGCACTGGCCATTCTGGTACAACACACCGTTGAATGGCAAGGCGTGTGCGCAGAAACTATGCCAGGACATGGCTATCTCAATTCCAGACGATGATGACGACCTGGATTCAGGTGCCAAAGGGTCCCAGAATTCGCACCAGGACAAGGCTATCGAGATGGCACAGTCTCAGGTATTCAAAGTGGCCAGAGACAACAAGAAACAACAGAAAAAGAGACTTCAGGACCTCAAGAATAACTCTAGGGTCATTTCGAATCTCACACAGATACTTACCCACTGGACAACGGCAAGACCGGCCGTCGATGCAAAGTTGATCCCGGCAGATTTGTTGCTAGCAGCCCATTTGAAGGTCCAGATGGACCTCCCCCAGGGAGACATTGTCAATACGCATCTCCTCAACAACTTCCCTACGCTATATTCCACAGTTAAAGAAATACAGCAAAGGAACTCGGATCTCCAGATACCAAACATAAGGGATCCATCCTTCACAGAGAGTGGGAATGTCGTCATGTCTACATTTAACCTCATTAAAACGTACACACCGTAGATATATACAAATAATACATATACACTGCCCTATTCAATTCTTCTTGGGTTTCCGGACCCCCTTATACACGAAATAGTACACTATCGTTCCGTCATCATTCACTATTCCCAATGTCAACCGCTTTAACTTCTCCGGAAGCTGCGAAAACAAACGCCCAAGAACCTCTATTGTTAACCCACTTCCCTTATACTGATGCATCTGTAGCGGATACACATACTCCTTACCTTCTAGCAACATATCCTCATCATCAGCATCGTCATTCGTAAGTCGATGAGATGGCTTCCCACACACAATATCGACCTCTCCATACCGTTTTACCTCAACTTCAGTCCAGAGTTGTTGATACAATAGGTTCTTATACACTTCGTCGCAAAGTATACTACTCATAACTACCCCCAATCAGCTCTGTCCCTTGTGCAATTCTCTCCCAAATTCCTACCTCATCTCATTACTACCTTTCTTCCACTTGGAAACTCGGCATTCATTTTGACATTTTTCAGCTATATTGAGAGATTGATTCTGGAAAACATCAACAACTGTTACGCACAATTTGGAAGAAGGTAAAGGGAAATCTATAGCATCAGTACAGCTACTGCTGGGATTAAAGTGTGATATATTGGTAGTTCTTATTCTGGTTCATCAATTGGTGCGAAAATTTGGAGCATAATGTTGTCTTCTTGGGTATCATTTGTGCTTTTACTGTTGTTTGAATTTGAGTTTACGGCTGGATATCGGAATGTCATCAATCCTAAACACAAGACTACTACGAGTGAGACTCCTAAGCCATGGATGCGTACTGTATATAGTACAAAGGTTGAGGTTGTGACACCTACTGTTATTGCTGGCGTTACGTTTAGAGCTCAGCCCAAGCCTACTCCAGATCCACTAGAGCCATGGATTTCTTTGAAGAAGGATGGTTCACCAAGAACGGTGCGTCCTCAAATCAAGGGTGGACGTACTAAGAACGCTTCTCCTGATTATAGTACATACTTCAAGACTGCATCTGTGAAGACGTTTTCCGAGGAAGAATTGCTCAAGATGGGTGTTGATACGGATGAGCCATATGAAGAAGAAGTATTTACCGATGAAGACAAGACTTATGTGTCGTTGAACCCTGTTATCAGATGTACTCCTGACCGTTACTTCAATAAGGGTGCTGCCAAGGATGTCAGCAGTGCGCCATTCTGTACTCCAAGAGAAAACTCGAACTTAAAAGCGGGCAAGACTTACTTTATTTCATGGTTCACCAGGTTCTTTGAAAACGATGAAGGTGTCAAAGAGGACAAAGTACGTGTGCATTTGTCGTACGTGAGACAAAAGGCTCACGAGAAGGGGTACGCTAAGAGAGGTCTTGAAGCTACCTTCTTCTCTACTGAATGGCTAGAAAATCTGGACGGTATGTACCCATTGGAAGTGATGGAAGAATGGTTGCAAGGCCAGTTTGAAAGAAGAGTGGTTATTGCCGTGCAGCCAATGAGTATACCTGATGATGAATTTGATCCTTTGGAACACGGTGTCATGGTGAACATCATCTTGGGCTCCAAGGTGTTCAAGACTACAAAAGAACAATTAACATTGCAAGACCAAGGTATCACTGATGAAGCCTGGTACTATGTGGCTATGATCATTCCAACTGTGGTGCTCTTTTCCATCGTATGTATGTACTTCTTCGTCCAGTTGAACGCAAAGTACAGAGACTTTAGTGACGTTAGAAGAGCAGCTCTAAACAAGAAACGTAGAGTGATCGGTAAATTCAAAGATATGAAGAGATTCAAAAATATGAAGAACCATAAGTATGAGGAGTTGCCAATGCACAAGTTGAAGAGCAGTAAGCAAAGTTGAGAAATATCTGATTCTGATCACCTTTATTCGTGTAAGCTAGATATACTATTTTTTTTTTTTTTTCCTTTCCATCATCATCTTTTATATATATAAATTCAACACATCCTTATACATTTAAAGGTTAAAATAGACATTCAGAATTAAATAAGATTAATAACAGGACAAAGACTAAAATAAACAGAAATGATTAAAATTTGATTTTGATAATACTGAGATCTATAATACATATATATTTACATATATATATGATAAGTATAAAGGTTATGTGTACAAGAGTTGACTTGACTTGACTTTGTATTGCACAGTTCTATATCCACCTTTCTTTGGCCGCGACTTCGCAAATTTTTTCCAACGTTGCTACTCTAGGATCAGGTTTACTTGGCTCCTTCTCTAATTCATCCTCTATGTCAAGGACTTCAATATCCAAGCTACTTGTTTCATCAGGAAGGTCTTCTATGTAGTAAAAGAATGGTTCCAGAACAAACATGATCTTCCAAAAATCTAACGACCCGCAATTGGTAAATAAAACGTCAATCAAACTGGGCAAATAGACCAGCTCTATATACTCTTCAGCACAGCAAACGAATTGGTCTAACTGGTAATCCTGTTCGTCAACGCTAAGCGTAGAATACATGTCTGATAACAAGGTCAATTCCTTACTGATGGTTTTCGGAATGTCTTGTCTAGCCTTCCAAAGAAGCTTCTGTGCATTGGCTAGCTTGTTCTCCAAATTCTCAGACTCGCCACCATTCATCAGACCAGAGCTTTCGCTCTTCTCTATCAAGTCGTTGTATTCATTATACAATGAAATAATCTTCATCATGGGTTTGTACAACTGCTGGCAAACCTTCCGTTCAGATTTCGGTATGATAACCCGCTCCAAGTAATGATTGATCAACCCTTCCATGAAATTCGCCCATATCGAACTGTAAACGTAGTTTTCGTCATATACAGACTCGTCAAAACTCTTCTTAATGTTCTCTCTCATAACGTTCTCCAACAACGTACAAAAGAGCTTGGGCTTCTTCTTAACACCTTTTAAACGACCTTCTTCAACTTCCTCGCCCTCTTCGCCTTCTTCCTCATCGTCCAGCTCATTGGACTTTCCATGCTTGTCCATCCAGTAGTCAGGACCCCCACGCTGCGAAAGCATCACCAACAATAGGAAAAGCTTGAGCTTGTCCATCGGCCTCATTACTTTCGAAATCATTTCGTCTGAAATCTTTGAAACGTCATGGTTGATTTTCCTGTGAATGCACGAAATAAACGAATATATAATCCGTGCCGTACGCTGTCCATAGTTAGTGCTCAAATAGTCCATAGAAGTTACTGTCTTGTAGTTTGTATCTTGAAATCTCAAGTCTCTAGTAAATTGAAATTTGTATCGCACCTGTTTGGCTGTTCTACGCCCCGAACGGCGCCCCAAACTCTCCCCAGACATATAATATCACCTTATTACACAAAACAAAGCCACCACAACGACTTTAAACGGTCCTAGTCGCAGCCTTCTCCCCTGTTTTACAACAATTTTCTTTCGCGATGATATGTCAAACTTTTCAATCTTTTCATTTAAACACTTTTCTAATAAAATCGTTAAAAGATGATGATGATGAAGCTGATGAAGCTGGCCAAAAGGTTTTGAAAAGAAAGAGGATGTCCAGTGAAAGAAGTATACTAGTATATGGCATTTTGAACTTAGATTTTAATGTAGTGCCCAGAAATACTACTACTAATAATATATGTATTATATCTATAATTGGTACCTACCTGTCTCACTAATTTCTTGCTAAGCATCTTGCTTTGGAGAGACACAGTAAGAGCAAACGAACAGGTATGAAAAGAAAAAAGACAGTATATTAGGCCGCAAGGGCGAATGTAAATAATTATATATTTATATATATATCACTAAGATTTAACGAGGCGATTATGTTCCGAATGAGAAAGGGAGTTTAAATACCTATTTTCCGCACTTTCTGGCTTCGACTCTCTCTCTCTTCATTTTAAGACTAACAAACTATATATATACCAATAAAGTCCAAAAAAGAAGAGGAAGATACACACGGTCACACGCAGCACAGCACGGTACCGTGTATAAGAGTAAAAAAAACACACCATCGAAAAATGAATAAATGAGTTTGAGTAAAATTAATGAATGAATTATTGTTTAAGAAGAAACACAGACTTAGGGAATTATGTTTTTGAAAAATGTCAATTTAGAACTAACACAAACACAAGCTTAGTTGTGCTTGGATGGTTCAGAAGATTCTTCATCGGTGACAATTTCACCAACGTCAACCTTTTCGACAACTTCTGGGTTCAGACCTAGGTCCTTAATGAATTCTTCTTCGTCCTTGCCCATACCCATCAAACCGTAAATGGAAAGAACAATCAAACCGAGGACACCGGACAAACAGGTGAAGAACATGGCGACGATACCTCTCTTGGTGAAACCCTTTGGCACGTTCTTGTGTTGAACGTTTTCACCCTTTAGGTTTAGGAAATCGTCCTTGTTACCGGCAGCGTTACCGACGTACTCTACACCAACGTTCTTACAAACGTTCTTGTGGTTTTCGGTCAATTGTTGGGAGGCGGTCTTTTGAATCTCTTCTGGAGCTTCAACAAAGACCAAGGCAAGACCTTGCTTCAAATGCCATTCGATGTGACAATGGAAGAACCAGACACCTGGGTTATCAGCCTTGAAACGCAACACCATGTTGGATTGTGGGTTAACGTAAACGGTGTCTCTGATCATTGGGTATTCTGGGAATGGAGCGTGGTGTTCTGGGTCGAATGGGGTTGGACCTTCACCGATAGCGTCATCGTATGGACGGTCTCTGTTAATGACTTGGAAAGCGTGACCGTGCAAATGGAAAGGATGCTTACCGGTATCGTTGTTGTTCAAGATGATTTCGACGATTTCGTCCTTCTTCAAGACAAACGAGTTAGTGTTTGTACCGTACACCAATGAGTTCACGGCGTCCTTACCAGCAGACAAAGCAGTCATCAAGACTGGGACCTTTGGGGCGGTGTAAGTGATGTTGTTGAAGAAAGCGTAGTTGACACCGTTTTTCAAGTTGTCCATAACGACGTCGACGGTGAGAGTGTAATCTGGGTCATCGTAAAGCTCGACCTTGTCCAATGGAGTCAAGTAGTAATCGTCCAAGAAGTCGTCCAAGGAGTCCACAAAGTTCTCCTTTGGCTTGTCGGCGTCTTTGTTGTACATCATGTAGGAGGTAGCGTTCAATTCCAAGTCCTTTGGAATCTTATCCAACATGGTGTCGTCGAATTTCTGCATGATGGCGAAGTTCTTGGAGGTGTCATTCTTGGTGTGAACCAAGACGGTGTAACGTTGTGCGACGGTGATGTAAATCATCGACGTGGTGTTCTTTTCGACCATGATACCGTCCACTTCCACGACTTCCAAGTCGTGGTCTTCGATCCAGAAGTACTGCGACACGAAACCACCAGTGTTGACAATTCTCAACAGATAGGTGGTATCTGGCTTGACCTCCCAGGTCAAGTTCCTGGTGTTATTGATGATCAAATTCTGAGGGATTGGTTCAGCACCGGTTGGGTTGTACACGGACATGAACTTCTTGTCCAACACATCAACGACATCGTGGTACCATTCCGCCAATTGCACCACCACTTCCTCATCATAATCGTATGGGTATGGCTTGGTGTCCTCGATAACCAAGGTACCCTTCATACCGTCCTGGTACTGACCACCAGTGTGCGAGTGGTACCAGTATGTGCCCACATTGTCGTCCACAGTGAAGTTGTACAGCATTGTGTCACCTGGCGCAATAGGACATTGTGTAATCATCTCTGTACCATCCATCATACTTGTTCCGTTCTGGAACAACCCGTGGAAGTGGAGAGACGTGTTCCTGTCGTCAAACCCATTCTTCAAGTACACCTGGATACGGTCGCCCTTCTGGACCTTGATGTTTGGCCATGGGAACTCCCCATTGCACGTGATCACAGGTCTTTCCTTATTACCATCAACATTGTGCGTGCCCCAGCCTGTGGTCCAGTTGAACGTGTGTGTAGCTGCCTGAGCCAGCGAGACCCATGCCAAAAGCGCAACGACGAACGACGATGACGATACCATTGTGCGTGCGCGAACTTAAAACCTATGCTTGCTGCGATACCGAACAAAAAAGAGGATGCTACTAACTACTACTCTCCCCATGAGAAAATACTGAGACAATTACTATTAGCTCATGTACTTACATATATATATATATATTCTCACTCACCATGCGGGAAACAGCAGTCAAAACTCCATTCCATGCTGCCAATCCTCTCTCTGCCTCTACCTCTATTCCCAGCATGAATGGCTATAACAAGCTTTAATGAGACCAATACAAAATTCGGGGTGCACTTTTCACCAAAAGAGATATACTATACTATACTACTACTCTAGTTAGTCAAGAAAAAAAAAAATTAAACCTGCTGCTACTACCATGCCTTCATCCTTTTCTTTTGCCCTGCAGACAGACTAGACCCTGGACGACACACACGACACACATCTCGCTCTCTCAAGCTAGTTGTTGTTGGCTCATTGGCTCATTGGCTCGTCTGCCCCATACTACCTCTAGCTCATCTCACCCGAAAACAAAAGAAACCAAACCCTGCATGACACTGACGCACGCTCGAAAAAAGTGTAAATAGACCCTTTTGTGCGGCGCATTCTACACGAGCGGATCCGGAGCGCAATACATAGGCCAAAGCCCAGGGGAATCCCTCCCTCCCATGTCTGGTCTGGGCATGCAGCTATAAATTTCTTGGGTGTCGTTTGCACACTTCCGTCGGTTGCCCTTGAGCTGTGCTCTGTTCTCTGTTCTATGTATGTATAGTAGTGTATATATTGGGCCGCATTGATTGCAGAGTGCAGGTAGTACCCTTTGTAATCGGTGTATTGCCTTTTTGGAGCATGAAATGGGACAAGGGTGCGTAGACGGGGGCGCAGCGCGGGAGGGAAATTTGCCCAAGAAACTGGGAAAACGAGAAAAAGTGAAAAAAATTTGAAAAAAAGTGAAAAAATTTTTTTTTTTTTTCCAATTTTTATGATTAGAGAGGATTTTTCTGGATGCTGCGGACGGGACTAGCGGGGAGTAGAGGGAATGGGTGCATGTTGCGCAGGGTTTTGCATCGGGTCTAGATTTGGGATGGAGAAACCGGGTGCAGTTTGCAGTTTACAGGGGGGGCGTTAGTGGGAGGATTATCGGTGGAAATCGGTGGGGGCCGTTCAGGGGCCCGTCCGATGGATGGATGTGTGAGGTGTGATAATGTGATGATGTTGCTCGTTCGTTCGTTCCTTTTGTGTGTGTCTGGGTGTTTGGAGCCTGGTGGGTGCACGGGTGTTTGGGGATAATCAGTTCCCGGTCACGTGGTGTGTATTTCCGGGCGGGATCTCGGGCGGGGCCGGGTAATGTAAACAAAAAGGGTTCAGCACCCAGACATTGCCAGCCTTTTTCCGAACTCTTGGCGATCTTCATACGTATTTACATATCTATTTACATATTTACATATTTACATATGTAAATACACATTTATTACACACACATATGTGAATCCCAATTGTGAGGAAGCACCCACATTAGATCCCCAATTGCCCCCCCGACTGGCCCCCCATGTCCATCGAAAAGTTCATCTCGCAGCCGCCGCTCATCGTCCACTCGTCGCTCTCGCAGCTGCGATACCTCGTCCTCTCAGAAGGCCTCTCAGACCAGGGCCATCCCAGAACCAGATCCCACGTCTGGTCCATCCTTTCTCGCGCCTCCCTCGAGAAATGCACCCAGGACTACCTCCTGCTGGTCCAATTGGGCCCCCCGCCCGCTAACTGGATCTCCAAAATCAAAAACGATACCTTTAGAACACTCTCAACAGACGAGAAATTCAGAGCTAAAGTCGACGAGTCACAGCTCATTCGCGTCCTATCCTGCTTCGCATGGGACGTATTGCACCATAACAACAGGAAAACATCACTCCCGCAACTCTCCCCCTACGTCCAGGGAATGAACGTCCTGCTAGCACCCTTCTTGTACGTTTGTCCAACGGAACCCATCGCCTACAAGCTTTTCCACACCATTTGCTACCAGATGATCCCCACGTACTTGAACCAGTCGCTATCAGGCGTACACGTCGCCGCAAAACTCCTCGACAAGTGTCTCAAGATCATCGACCCGAAACTCAGCAAGTTTCTCGCAGACAATTTGCTCACAGCAGAGATCTTCGGCATCCCATCGATTCTCACGCTTTCAGCGTGCAACAAACCGCTCGATCAGGTCATCAAGCTCTGGGATTTCATGTTCGCTTACGGATTCCACATGAACATCCTCTTTATCGTCGCGCAACTCGTACTCAACAGACAAGCAATCATGGTGTCGGACTCACCAATGAACCTTTTGCGCGATATCCCAAACATCAACGCAGACGAAATCATCACGCTGGGCGTTGGGTTTCTCGCCAAGTTGCCCGATCCGCTATACAAAAACCTCGTTGACCATCTCACCGATGAGTCCACTGCATCTCGTTTATAAGGTTTTTTATTCTATTCTTTACATACACACACACACACACAATATATAGTATAGATACTTCCTCTCATAGGATACCCATGTCGTAATCGACCTCGCTATAGTACGTGCACAAAATGGTGCGCTGGCAGAACTGCGTGCCCGGAAGCAGAATCATCGCCCTTTCCGCGCTCACAAGATCCTTGAACTTGATGAACACCTTCCCAATAGACGAATGGATGTGCTTTATGTCGTTTCTGAAATCAGGGTTCGGCAATGGAACCTGAACGGACTCCACCTCCCCACACTTTTGGATCGGCGTCCCATACATCATCGCTTCCTTGATCTCCGTCACAAAGTTCTCATTCTTCAAGTCCATGGGGTCCACGCAGTTCAAGATGCAAACCACTTTGCTGGGTTTCTTCTCATAGCTCTTGGCAATCGTCGCAAAGTTCTCGAACGTGATTTGCTTAAAGTCTTGTCTTCTTGTCCCATGGTTTGGACGAATCGTCATTGGAAGCTTCACTTGGTCCTCGGATTTTGGAAGGTACAACAACGCCTTCACCCAGTTTCCTGCGTCATTACCGTTACCGTCACCGTTACTACCGCTCTTCAGCTTTAAAAAATGGATCCAAGTGTACTCGATCTTCTCGTCTATCAACCACTGTCTCGTACTGCTTTCGTCCTCGCACTCGGGCTCCAATTTCATCAACGCGTGCACATTCTCGGATAAAATAGGGTCCTTGTTGCTGGTGTCCACGATATAACTGCTGGGACGCTGCCAGATGAACTGGCTAGAAAGAATCGTCTCCAAATGCTTCTGACACGCAAGCACAATGGGAACCAACGACACCTTGTTGAACTCGATAATTATTCTGTTCTTCTCAACACTAACATTTTCGACCTTGTTCTCCGTGGCACCCACATCATAGTCAAGGCTCTCCACGAACTTCTTTATCGTCGAACCCACCACCACATGCTCTGAAAACCCTGGTGTCATTGGCGAGATGATCACCATCTTGTTGAACCTCACATCTGTTACATTAGCGAAAACACTTTCCTCAGAATGAACAGCGGTCACCCTGTTGCTAGCGTTTCTCCTTCTGTTAGCATCAGCGAATGCCTGATCCGGTGATGGAGACTGTCTGTGGAACGTACGTCCCCTAGACCTGTCAAAACGGCTCCTGTTATTATTACTGCTGTTGACATTGCCGTTGGCATTCATATCACCACTCGGCCTGCTCCATGGGGGAACGCTCGACCCGTCTTGACCATTATTATTCCTCGAGTGTACGGGCTTCTTCTCTGGTCTCCTGTTCGGCTGGAACCTGCTGCCATTACTACTACCACTACTAGTATTATTATTATTATTACCACCACTATTCCACTGGAAACGGCTTTGTCTGCCCGAACTGGGACCTGTAGGAACGGGACCCCTCCTCGAATCTTGCTTCCTATTTTCTCCACCGTAATTGCCCCTTCTTGTGTCATTAAACCTGCTGCTGCTGCTGCTAGTGCTATTACTTCTTCCCCAATTACTAGAGCTATTACCTCCACCATTGCTCCCACCAACCTGGGACCCTTGTCTAGCATCCTTCCCTGCATCTCCCCCCTTACTCTCACCCTTCGTCGTGCCAACCTCCGCTAGAATCTTGTTCCGCAATGCGGCCATGTAATCTTCTCCAGACATCCTATGCTATGCTCTAATTCTAATCCTAATCTTAATTCCGATAATAAATACCCTCTAATTCTCCTCCAGGCCACTACCGTCTACAACAATCCTTGCCCTAGCGTTTCTGCTCCTGATAAACGCTCTCCAAACTCCAAACAACACCCTAACAATGCCGCTTTCTTCTCTCTTTCCATCATGCGATGCGATGAGTTTGCTTGACTACGTTTAAAGTTGCACCAATTTCACCATGTCTTTTCTTTTCTTTCACCATCACGTGAATATCACATGGATGACACGTGATCAGGTTGACGTGTCATCTTCGCCTCGATTTTCCTAAAAAGAAGGACATGGAAATCTCAGCGGTTGGTATTATATATTACATATTATATATATAATAAGTATGTATATGATCAATGAAACATTGGTTTTAAGAAGAGAAAGAGGGATAAGAAGGCGGTAAGGAAGGTTTTCAGGGAGGCAGGATCCACCAGAAATATAGTATGCGAATAATTGTGTTGTTTTTAGCGTTTTTGCAGTGCTTTAGCGGGTGTTTAGCGGCAGTTGTGGGGCTTGATTTTGGTACGCATTATGCGAAGGAAATGGTTGTTTCTTTGAAGGCGCCATTGGAGATTGTTTTGAACCCTGAGTCCAAGAGAAAGGATGCTAGTGCGTTGGCTATTAGGCCGTGGGCAGATCAAGATTATTTGGAGCGTTATTATGGTACGTCAGCGATGTCTCTAGCGGCTAGATTCCCATCTATGACGTTTATGCATTTGAAGAGTTTATTGGGGAAGCATTACGAGGACAACCTGTTCCATTACCACAAGGAGCATCCTGGGTTGCATTTTGTGAAGGATGGGAGCCGTAATTCGATTGCTTTTCCTATTGGAGATGGGGAATCGACGCTATCTGTGGAAGAACTTGTAGGTATGAGTTTGAGACAGTATGTGGAAAGGGCGAACCATTTGCTTGCTGAGAACCATGATTCGGACTCTGTGAGGTCGGTTTCGTTTGCTATTCCGGAGTATTTCAACCAGGCTCAAAGGTTGTCGTTGTTAGATGCGGCTCGCTTGGCTAAGATCAGACAACCGTACCTTGTGAACGATGCGATTGCGGTTGCCATCGACTATGCTTCTAAGAAGAGGTCTTTTGAGCCGGGGAAGAAACATCATTACGTTATATACGATATGGGAGCTGGGTCTACCACGGCGTCGCTAGTTTCTATCTTGCAGCCCGAAGATACGAGTTTACCCTTGAATATCGAGTTTTTGGGATACGGCCATACTGAGGCGCTATCTGGGTCTACATTGACGCTGGCGATCTACGATATCTTGGAAAACCAGTTCTTGCAGGCACATCCGGAAATTAGAACTCATCAGTTCGAATCTGACCACAGTGCGAAGACCAGGCTAGTACAGGCTGCAGAGAAGGCTAAGTTGATGTTGAGTGCCAATTCCGAGGCGCCAGTGTCGGTTGAGTCTTTGTTCAACGATCTCGATTTCAAGACTACGGTGACTAGAGCAGCATTTGAAGAATACGTCGCAGACAGTAGGTCGTTGGTCATCGAGCCTATTTTCACAGCGTTGAAGACCTCTTTTGAAAATGATGGCCAGACTGAAAAACTTACCGTGAAGGACTTGGACTCCGTTATCTTGACAGGTGGTTCTACAAGGGTTCCATTTGTAAAAGAGCAGCTTGAAGAACACTTTGGATCTAGCCTGATCTCTAAAAATGTGAACTCAGATGAATCTGCAGTTCATGGCGCTGCCATTCGCGGCGTTCAATTGTCTGCGGAGTTCAAGACCAAACCAATGAATATCACTGATAGAACAACGCATGCATTCGCTGTCACGGTGCAAGGAACAAATGAACAGCAAGTAGTTTTCAATGCGGGATCCGTATACCCAAAGACGACGACTCTACAGCTACCAGGCTCAGGCTCAGGCTCAGATAGTAAAACAAACACTTTGCATTTGGAGTTGTTGGAAGATGAGAAAGCATTCAAAAATATAGACATACAGGTTGATTCAAAGATACAAGTGGCAAAGTTAAATAACTGTTCTTCTGAAGTCAATTATAATGTAACATTATCTTTGGATTCCAACCAAATATTTGATGTGGACGAGGTGGTAGCCTGGTGTTCTGCTCCAAAAGTACAAGAATCTAATGAAAATAAAGACAACGATACCGATTCAAGCGCAGCAACACTACCAACTGAGGTTGTTGTCAAGCAGGTTATTCCATTCACAGCGGAATACACAAATGTTAAGCCATTAACAGAAGAGGAAAAGTTGGAAAGGTTGAACAAGCTCAACAAATGGGATCAAAAGGACAAAATTAGACTCGAAAGACAGAGATTGTTGAATGATTTGGAATCATCGCTTTATGCGGCCAGAGAGTTGCTAGACGATGCATCCGAGTTAGAACACCCACCAAACAACTATATAAAACAACTTGAGTCTATTATCGAGGAATACCTTGAAACCCTAAACGAACCTTCCGCAATCAAAACCAAGGACATTAAAGATATGAAACAAAATCTGGCCAAGAGACAAGAAAAACTAGAGACCTACATAAAATACTCTAATGAAGCCTTGGATGACAAACAATTTGAACAACTTCTAAAGCAAGGTGATGCACTTTTAGAAAAGATCACTAGTATCGAGAAGAAGAAGGTCGAGGATCTCTTCCCATTAGCAGAGAAGTTTGAATCACTAGGATTGAACGTTACCTCAGAATATTTCAGGGTCAAACCTCCTAAGTCAAAGGTTGTGCCTGAATCCCTTGTTGATAAAGTTGTGGATAAGTTGCATTCCCAGTTGGAACAAATTAAAGAGCTCTTAGATGGTGAACTATCAGAATACAGTCGAGAGGAGCTATTGGATAATAAACTAAACCTAGATGTTATTTACACCGAGGTGGAGAAAATTATCAATAGGATCACAGCAGAACACAAGTATCGTCTAAAACTTCTACAATCCGTCTATGAAAGAAGACTTTTAGCTTCAAAGCAAGCTGAAGAACATGTAGATGAACCACAAAACATCAAACCAGAAGACACTCACTCAAATAAGAACTCCACAGATGATACACGCGAAGAGAAGGAGAAGAAGGGGAGTGAACAGGTTGAGTTCGAACAGGATGAATTATAATTGTCATATCGCATTAGTTACATATATACAAAAATTATCAATACGTAATTGGAAAAAGTCTTTTGATACTTTCTACAACATCTAAAGCCTTTTTGTTTTTCACTCATCGCTTTCGATCTGTTTCTCAACAACATCAAAGGAGAATGGTTCAAATGCATACCCTTCTCCCTCGAAAAACTTCGACATAGCTTCAACCCAATGCAAACGTAGTGAATGTAACATTGCAGATGTCCCTTCCATGAGGACCAAGATTGCGACAGTCAAGACAAACCACATACCGAATAAGAATACAACCTTAGCTACAGCTAACGGAGATCCCGAGTCCTTGGAACTAAACGAGTTAGCAATCGTCATAGTCCATAAAACTGTCGACAATTGAGCATGTGCCAAAGACAACGCCCAAAGTCTCAAGTACGAAGCAGTATGAGAAATACAGTTCAAGCAGAATTCGATGGTATGAATAATTTGATGAATCATGATATCACCGAAATTGAATGACGAATGTTCACCCTCTTTACTATAGTCTGCAACAATCATATTATCCTCAGAGCTCTCCTGAGCTTCCTGTAGTCTTTCATGGATCTCTTGGTCATGAATGTCTGAATATCCCTTGCTGATAGCTTCTTGATTCTGTCTTTTCAACATTAGTGGTTTATAAAAGAGTAACGCTGGTACACACACCAATGCGGCAAGTAGAAGAATCACTTGCAAGAAACTTTGTCCACGATATAACTGTTCTTCTACTACACCAGGAGAAAGGAACATGTTAATCAACATGTTCAAAAGTCCCGGTGCAGGTTTCCCATCCTTAATCCAGTCCTTGGACCACTTGTATACAATAGCCCATGACAAATACCCGAATATGGATTGCATGAATATTAAGCCTGGAATGAAGTTACCGATGATATCTATCCTAGAGTTTTTGTATCTATAATTGACAAGTGAAAACATGAATGAATAGGTCATATGAATGAAACCCATCAACACAGAAAGTTTCATCTTGTAAGAATTAGAGAAAAGTAAGGCATTATCTGTTCCATGCCATGCATAGTCCAACCCGAACTTGTACACACCGACTTGCTTTGCTTCGATCAAGTCTCCTTCTTTGAAATCACTTGGCCATTTCCAACCAGATTTAAACAACGTCATTGACAATGAAAAGACATCGTTATACAAGAGACCGGTATAAATGGAGAATAAACCCATTAAAAGTATGACGTATCTCCCTGAGAATGCCATATCGAATATTTCGCCACGTTTCATTTGGCTTATCTTTTTTTCCCGTAAAACCAATATTAACCCACATAGCATCAATATAAATCCATGCCCTAAATCACCAAACATGATAGCAAACATGAATGGGAAAGTGACAATTGTTGCCAAACCGGGATTAACTTCTTTATATGTGGCCACACCATACGCGTCCACGATGTTTTGGAATGCTTCTGTGAACTTGTTAGTTCTATGGTACGTTGGCGGACTCTTATTGGTCGATATTACGTTTAGCACTGCTGTACTAGCCGATGCAGACACTTCACCGAAATCTTTGAGGGCGTTCCGTACGGCATCTAGTTCTGAGGTTGGAACCCACCCTTCTGCTACAACGGCTTGAGATTCTTGTCTGAAGAGATTCAAAGTAGCGTATAGATACTTTTCTCTCTTGACCATGACGTTCCATGTGGGCAATTGGTCATTGACGATCAAAAGCTCAGTGTGCAAAGTTTGTTCTGTAGTGTTACAAATCTGTTCAAGATCACTGATCTTATCGTTCAAATTTTGGATGGCCCTATGTTCTGTTTCTATGGGGAAAATATGACCGTTCAAGGACTCAACGACTTTCCTAACCTTGTTCAACAAGACCTCACCATGGGTAAAGATGATGAAGCAGTCTTTCTCCACCATATCATCGCCCTCCAAGAGAGGCTCTTCAATAGGGATGTTGTGGAAAAAGAGGTTACCTCTAAGGATTCTCCACAATATTTTGTTGAGCGTCGCTACCTTGGACCTGTTTATAGAGCCCGTTAGCATAAACTTGTTATGGTACGCTATTTCAACGCTGCTATTTCTGCCCGAATCCTCTGGATCGTCCAACTCAAACGAAAAATCACTCACTTGATCCAACAACTGACTAGCTTCTTGGTCCACCGAAGGACGAACCCGACCGCCAATGCCTGGATTAACCTCGAGGAACCTCCCGGTCTCGAACACGACGTGTCTCTCCTCTATCAACCTATTCAGCCTCTGTTTCAAATTTATTAAAGATTCATCAAGCTGTCTCACCCTAGTCTCAAACTGCGCTATCTCATCACACATATCATCCACAGATTCGATCGTCAGCCGGTCCAAACTCCTCAAAATGTTCTTCGTAGACGTCTCCAGATTCGCCCCCAACAGATCGTCTCCATTCACAGGATGATACGTGTATTTCCACGTCGCATCCGCATGACGGTTCGAAACACTAACTAGATATTGTACCAACCGATCTACCTCATCGTACCTCCGAATCTGATCCACATGGCTCCTCTGAAACGCACTAACCCCACTATTCATGTCTTTTAACATAATCGCCCCAAGATTCCCCAGTATACACACAATCTCTCGCGAAACTTCGCTGGGAATGTACAATTCCACGTACGTCATATCTGCTGACCGGAAAATAGCCTCCTCAGGCATACCACTGGGCTCAAGCTCGCTGTATCCACTAGCTGACATCGACTTCAAACTATTCTTATTCTTATTTTTATTTTAAAATCTCTAAATCTCTAATCCTCAGATCAAAATATCCCCCTTCTACTCGAGCAAATAAAACTTCTGATACTCTACAACCACCAAAACACCTCAATTGGCTCTTAACTAGGCTGCTTCAACCAAAGATCTCGTTTCCTTTCTCCGATCGTTTATTTTTAAAGGTTTATAGTTGTATATGTGTAAAGGTCTCCTAAATTTAAATCCTTTAAATAACGACTTCAACAACGTAATAGTAGAAAAAAAAAGAACGGGTAAGCATAGAGGAAGAAAGGACATAATTACAAGAATAGGTTCTTATAAAGGGCTGGCGAGTAGTGTGGAGGTGTTTAAGAGGTTAAATTAGGAGGCTAGAAGCCAGCGATAGTAAATGAGTGGGAATAGCCATAAAAACAAGGTGGAACATGGTCGTGGGAAGACTAACAAACAGGTTTTGAAGACATGCAAGTTTCTATTCCCAGACTACATGGGGATGTTTGATCTAGGGATACTGAAGCATGAGGAATTACGGTACTGTGAATATATGGCGAAAGGTCTTGAACTTTATATTGTGGAGCAATGGGTTTCTGGACGTAAGTTTTCGAATGTGATTACGTCTTTTACTGGTAATTCAAGCGAAGTGATATATGGGATATTGGTGCGTCTTCCGGTGGATGTGCAGTACTGGCCGAAAGACTTCAAGGAGTACCATGATAAGATAATTGATTTTTCTAGTGTGAAGGAGATGGATGATGGGACTCGACTATATGTGACGAATCTTTCGTTTTTCCCATCGACGTTGAACTTGCTTCATGTGAAGAACGGGTCGATGAAGGATTCGTGGCAGTTGTTCCAGGTGAACTTCAACTTAAAGAGACTTGGGTGTGGGAGTCGATCCGGGAATTTACTTGGAGAGCCTTCTATCACTTCTCTTGAGAAGTTTGCTCAAATCTATAAGATGACTACGAAGGATCCGGAAGAGTTGCTGAAAAACTTGATAGAGTTGGTGCGTGTGATCCAGATATCGCTTACGTACTTCAGGCTCTTGGACTCGAAGTTCAAAGACGGGACGTTTTGCCAGCACACTGTGAATGCTATTCACGAGTGGTGGGTGAGCTATGGAAAGTTGTACCTTGGGATCGACAGGCCGAAAAACGAGGGTGTTCTAGGGCCCACCACAGTGGCCGGTATTATCAGTTTTGTGTTGACATGTTACTTCAAGTTCATTGTGGAGGATTGCATCTCGTTCAAGGATCCATTTATAGAGAGTTCCTTTTACGCGGGAATATACAATTTCCAGAAGAAACACAATCTTCCAAAGACGTCATATCTCGATATGGAAACCATGACCAAGTTGTTCAAAGTAACGTCAAAGGTAAACGGTACGGATATTTTCAAGTTGAAGCGTCGGTTGAAGTCAACGGTGCAGGACATTGCTAGAAAGACGAATCCGATCCAGTTGGCTAACGAAATTCTAACAACAGATCTTGATTGGTTAATAGAGAATGTTCAAGGCGGGTACCTCGGACTCTTTTGGAGCAAGAAAAGACAGTTCAAGGTGTCACTACAAGGGACTAGATTCTATGACCTTGACTATAACCACGGGGATCCATTCAAAGAGGACGATGAGTACTTGTCGATACTGACAAATGAAGCCGATACCACGGCCAACGATGACGAGAGCAAGGAAAAGCACGCCGAAGAGCAATCCGATATAGAAGAGGATACACCAGAAGCGAAATGGAGCACAAAGGAGCATGTTGATTCAGAGATATACTACTGCAATAACCAGGGCTTTCGAAACGAGCTCTACCGTAGGGCAACGCTCCCGCAGATTTCAAAGGACAAAAACATATTCCAAACAGATCACAAGTCTGTAGCCCCCACGTCTTCGGACGATGAACAGCAGCCTAGGATATTGGGAGGTATTAATGAGACTACGAATAGAAGACGCTATAGCTTCTCAGATATACAAGAAACGATGGAAATATGGACCATACCTTTCCAGGTTTCGCCAGTGAGGCTCGCACGAGATATATTACATATTGAAATTGCGCTGAGACAGTACGATGCAGCGGAAGAAGAAGAAGAAGAAGAGGATGATGATGACGAGCAAGGGTGCTGTAAGAAAAACAAAGAAGACTGTGTCAAAGAAGCCTCTGGTATGCTAGATACATGTAAAAGAGATTGCGAAGCTCTTAAGGACAAGGACAAGGAACTCCATTTCAAGAGAACTGCGGTTGAGGCAGAACTAAAGGAGCTCAACTCGCTAGAAGCCAAGTTTAATTACGATCTCCGGATCCTTGACACGAGAATGAGGGACGTGGAGCAAAACTTGAGCCAGTTTGGTAACCGTTTGAACACTCTGGAAGAGGGTTTGAAACTTAAAAGCAACCAGTTCAAGGCATTGATCGAAACAGATATAATAAGCAGTGCATTAGAATTAGACAAATATGCGTTCGAGTTCCTCGAGAACGAACAAGTATGGAACGAAGGGGTATTTTTACGGTCATTAAGGTTGTATATATGGCCCATAGTGAAGATGAGCTGGGATCAGGCTATGGGTTGGTGGAAACCGACAGCCAATATGTAAGTAAGTAAGTAAGTAAGTAAGTAAATATATCTTTTCAAGTCAATAATAACGATTCAGAAACAAGCTGTATGTTGTACTTATCTTCAAAATCTTTCACGAGGGACTTGAACCGCTGGTAAGCCAAGTCGTCTTTCTCAATTTTGTTCCAGGGTACGTTTTTACACGCCAGTACTAGCTCCTCTATGAGCATTGCTACCTTCTTGTTAGCGACATTATGGCCCTTTTCCAGAGCCGTTTGAGCTGAAGATAGCGATTGAACCGGGTTGGCGACGTTTGCTGCCACGAACTCTTGATGTTTATGAGGGGCCGTGGCCTTGTACTCTACTATGAAGTCTCTAATGGACACAATCATCTCGTTGATCTGTTGCACCAGAAGACATACTTTTGAGTGGATATACTCTTGCTGTTGAATTTGGTACATCAACCTGTAATTCTCTTCTACTATGAGTTCTTCTGGCGATTTTGCCTTGATTTGGGCGAATTCATCTAGGGCTTCTGCAGTAGGTGGCTTGGAGTACTCTTTATATGGAATGTAGTGCTGTTTGGCGAGCCTCTTTAGCGATTGTTCCACTTTATCCGTCTGCTGTCTTGCCGACCATGCTTGGGAACTGAGCGTTTTAGTGAGCTGAAGAAGATACTCAAAACTATCGCCCGAACCTTCCATTAGGGATTGGCAATGGCAATGGACTGGCAGTTCTGGTTGAGGATGTGGTGCTGTTTCTCAGACACATACAGTGTTTGAAATACCATAGTGAGCTTGAGGGAATCCTTTAAGATGGGATTCCTATTATGTGGGAGGGGGGGCGTGAGAAGATGCGTGGAGTATGACAGAAAATAATAGCCCCAACCTACAAGAATGAAGCGGTGGCTCAATGGTAGAGCTTTCGACTCCAGTTAAATCCTGGAAATTTCTAAGGAAACAAAAATTGCAATCGAAGGGTTGCAGGTTCAATTCCTGTCCGTTTCATTTTTTAGTTTTTTTTAAAATTTTTTTTATTTTCTCGGACTAGTTGGAGTACACGTGACTTGTGCGTGGTAGAGGCCCTGGGCCCAGGGCCCAGGGCCCTTTAGGCCTGCTTGAATCGAGACTATCTACATGTATTACCATCTATATACAAGTATAGAGTGACTTGGCGGTGGGCCAAGGCCACGCCCCGGGCCGCTAGCGCACGTTGCTGCCCTCAGGCAGCGTCGCGACCGTCACTCGGACCTTCTCATCGCCAACTTTCACGAACAACGGCTTCGCCTTTCCCTCGTCCATGTACACCACCCCGCGCGACCCATCCACCTGCAAACACGACGAAACAGCCTCCCATTCCCTGGGCTTGATCTTCCGGTCCGTAGCGTCCTCAGCCTCCGCATCAATAACCACCTGCCTCCCCACCAACTCTAACGACTCTTTTTCCGGCGACACAAGCTCGACCCTAGTTTTTCCACCAGAAGGTTCCGCGTGCTCCCCACACAGCACCATCGCCTCGCTGAACTCCCCGCGCAACTTGCACTTCTTCATATTGTCCACCACAACGCACAACTTGCCCTCCAGAAACTCCGGAGCAATGTGCTCTCTAAGTCCAGAGCAAATCTGCTTCACAGAATCGCCTGCCAGCTGCACCTGCGACACGTACATCTTGTCTGAATTGGGATGTGCCTCCACACGCACGAACCTGCCCACCTTAAGATTGAGCAGGGAAAACCCAGCTGCACTCTTAGCCTTAGCCTTGGCAACAACCTTGGCCTCGCTACTCATACTCCGAAAAAACCTAAAACAAGACATCTTGAAACAGCACGGGTCTCAATTCTCTCCCTGGGATAGTACAATCAATACACAGGTTGGACCACTCAGACAGACACAAGACAGACACAAGACAGGAAACTCCCCTACCCTGCACCGACGATCTTCGTGTGCAAAAAGTTTCTCGAGAGTTGCTCGAGAACTAAAAACCCAAAAACCCAAACAATAATAAAAAAAAAAAAAACCCGGCGTTGCCACGTCATTGTCTAAGAGCGATGGCTCCATTAGGATGTGCAAACGTTCCAGGGCCAGGGCCAGGGCCAGGGCCAGGGCCAGGGCCAGGACCAGGACCAGGGCCAATGCCAGGAAAATGGGAAGGGAAATGGGAAGGGAAATGGAAACAGGGATAGATCCCCCCATTGGTATCCCCAAGAACAGTACTGTCTCCCGAGAACCCAGAGGTTACTGTTTTCTGTTTTATATTGTGCCAGTAGTTTTGTCTTGCTTGTAAACTCTACTCTGTATTTAGAAATATATAGTGAAATAATTTAGACAATGCAATATATTATTATACAACAAAGTTAGTGAGTAAAGAGAAGGAACAGAGGATTGGAAAAGAGAGGATAGCGAGGTCTAGAGAAGGGATACAGGGCCAGCGATAGGTAGATTTCGTGGCAGTTGAAGAGGAGAAATATGAGAGACTATAAGCTAGTGGTGCTTGGGGCTGGTGGTGTTGGTAAGTCGTGTCTTACAGTGCAGTTTGTGCAAGGTGTGTACTTGGATTCGTACGATCCTACGATTGAGGACTCATACCGGAAGACTATGGAGATAGATAACAAGGTGTTTGATCTTGAGATTCTTGATACGGCGGGGGTAGCGCAGTTTACGGCGATGCGGGAGTTGTACATCAAGTCTGGGATGGGGTTTCTTCTTGTGTATTCTGTGAGCGACAGACAATCGTTGAACGAGTTGTTGGAGTTGCGGGAGCAGGTGTTGCGGATCAAGGATTCGGACCGGGTTCCTATTGTGTTGGTGGGGAACAAGGCTGATTTGCAAGAGGAGCGAGTGATTTCTGTGGAGGAAGGGATTGAGGTGAGCAGCAAATGGGGCCGAGTTCCGTTTTACGAGACGAGTGCGTTGCTCAGAAGCAATGTGGACGAGGTGTTTGTTGATTTGGTGAGACAGATAATCCGGAACGAGTTAGAGTCAGCGTCGTCGAGCGGTGCTGGGGCCCAGTCGCGGAATTTCAGCCAGGCCCAGCGTACGATACAGCAAGGTGGTGGTATAAGCGATGGGAGCAACGGCAATGGCGATGCCGGAGAGAGGCCCGACGAGGGTCTTGGTGTAGGAATGAATAGCGGCGTGGGCGGTGGCGGCGCGCCGCTAAAGAAGAATGACATTGCGGGTCCAAGTCAAGTGCCAAGACAAGCTGGGGCAAGGAACGCCAGGCCCATGGAGAGCGACAGACGTGGCAAGAAGAACAAGAAGAACAAGAAGAAGAGCAAGAGTTGTGTAATATTATAGTGTGTGTAGATCTGGGCGGTAGGCCCAGGGCCCAGGGCTCTAGACTAGAGTCCTGGGCCCTCTGGTGCTGGTGATGGTGCTTATCCTAGACCTCATCACACCTTTCATCACCGCAGGTACTGCCAAAAAGAAAAAAAAAAAAAAAACCCATTGTAATGAAAAATTTGGAACATTTCAGAGCGATGAGATGGGGCATCTCATCTCATCTCATCTCTTACAACAGAACCACCAGAAAGATCCCCCGAAACACCCCACAAACATCATGGAACACGCATTGGTGAAACAGCTGGCCGGCCACAAACAGGAGACCCGTGAACAGGCGTTGGAATCCGTCAGGAAGTACCTCACGACCAAAAACTTCAGCAACGCAAAGCAGTCGCAGTTCGACAAGTTATGGAAAGGCTTGTACTACGCCATGTGGCACTGCGACAAGCCCATCCCGCAGCAACGTTTGGCCCAGTCCCTGGGCGAGTTGCACTTGCTCTATGCACGCACCAGACAGCACGTCGCTTTCGTGCGGTTCTCGAAAGCGTTCTGGAAAGTGATGTGCATCGAGTGGTACCGTATCGACCACCACAGACTCGACAAGTTCTTGCTTCTTGCGAGACGATGCCTGCACTTCCAGCTCAAGTACCTTGCGGAGTGTGACTGGGAAGAAAGCGTGGTGGACGACTACATCAGCAAGGTGTTGAAGAAGATCCCACTTAGCGGTGATCGGAAAGTGTACAATGGGATTCCGTTCCACATAATAGACATATTGTTGGACGAATGGGTGAAGGTATGCTACGGCGAGCCAGAGGAGGAGGAGGACGACGACGACGAGGAAAAGAGAAACGCCCAGATCAAAGAGGCCGTGTCCAAGACCCCGCTTGTCAAGTTCATCGCCATTTTCCAGGACCTCAGCTCCAACACAGACAACATCAAGATCCTCAGAGACAAGATCAAGGAAGACTTGCTCAAGGACGAGCGTTTGCGCGAGTGGGACGTCCTGCAGCCAGAATCCACTGCCCAGGATGACGAGACGTACCACGAGGACGACGAGTGGCACGGTTTCTGAGAGGTAGTAGTAATAGTAGTAGTAGTTAGTAGTAATAGTACAGATTGTATAGACATGCATTACCCGGGCTTTTAAATTTTATTACAGCCTTGTGTATTACCATAATGAAAAAGTTGGAAAAGTTGAGGACAGACTGGACAACAGGGTGATAGCTGGGTGGGTGGTACAGTCGATAGATTGGGAATCGTAGTCAAGGGCACTGCAATCGAGAATCGAGTGAATCAGAAGTTTACCATGGCCAAGCAAAACGCGCAATTCGAAAAGCTAGTGGAAGCTCCATTGGAGTTTGTGAAGGATGGGAACCAGTTCTTGCAAAAGTGCAAGAAGCCTACGAAGAAGGAGTACTTGAAGATTGTGCAAGCAGTTGGGATTGGTTTTGTTGCCGTTGGTGTGATTGGGTATGCGATCAAGTTGATCCACATTCCAATCAGATACTTGATTGTGTGAGGGGGGCGGAGGCCTGAGGGTCGAGGGCCAAGGGCCGAGGGCCAAGGGCCGTTTGTTTCTGTCTATATGTATAGTTTTACCTACTTTTATACTGGATATAGTATGCAATGCGATACAATAATGTTTGATATGTTGCCTGAGGGGAGGTTCCCTGGGGGGAAACCCCCCAGGGAACTAAGTAACTCTCGCTTGAGGATCACTGGGAAAACCCAGCTCTATTCCACTAGTTTACGTGCATCTATCTAATTTTTCAGTTTTGGCGAAAAAACGTATATAAGAGGGATGGATTTGTAGCATGGAGCTGGGTCAGGCCAGGGCAGGCGAGGCCATAGTCAAGGGTCTGGAGAGTTCCCCAGGCCAAAGACAGGAGGATCTAGCAATGAGCGAGTACGAGACAGGAGGATCCAGCGATGAGCGGGCAAGTTCGCTGACGCCTGGTGGTGCAGTAACAGAGGCAGCATCTGCTGCTGCTGCTACAGCCCCACCAGTAGTAGAGGCTGCATCGTCCTCTGCGCAGGTGTTTTCCAAGATCAAAACACATTTCCCGCCAGCCAAGATCAAGAAGATCATGCAGACGGACGAGGACATCGGGAAGGTGTCACAGGCGACGCCTGTGATCACGGGCCGCTCGCTCGAGTTCTTCATTGCGCTTTTGGTGGACAAGTCGAGCAAGGTGGCACGTGACCAGGGCTCTAAGCGGATTAGTGCTGATATAATGAAGAAGACGATTCTCACGGACGAGAAGTTCGATTTCCTACGGGAGGTGATTCTTCCGCAGGAGCAGGAGCAGGAGCAGGCGCCATGAGGTGGGTGCCGTGAGGCGCCTGCCTCAGCGCCTGCCTCAGCGTCTGCCCTGGCAGATGCAGCGAGTATGTACTATAATTTAATATATAGGTGTGTGTGTACATTTTTAACACATAGGTGTGTGTGTGTGTGTACATTTTCTAAGATATGCACGGAGTTACGAGTCGAGTCGCGGGGGAGGTCCTTTCTAATGACATTGTCCAGTGGCAGTGGTTGTTCAGCTTCTTTCTACAGACATCCATATGTGGGTCACGTGGAATCCTTGTTGACGATAATGGGTTATCCGATTAGCGAATACTCCAGATATCTAACTCTCACGTATATAAGGGGGGATATTGACTAGTAGAAGGACACCTTCTACTGACTACATCTAAATAGACTAGAGATAGGTTAGAAGAGATATAGAGAAGACTATGTAGAGGAATACATCAAGAAATCAGGGTAATCCCCTAAAAAGATGACCCAGATTCAACAATCCCTGCTGCTTCACCTGGAAATCTTACCCGGAGACAAAGTATTTACTACTTCAGAGCTCTTTTGTTTGTATATGTATATATGTATATCATATCTGAGTGAGTACTAGTCTAGCTCACCTGGTGTTACCCTGACTCGTCTCTTCCCTTCACCGACCTGGTGGATATAGATATATGTGTATGTGTGTGTGTGTGTGTATCTACATGGTGTAGTCAGTGGGTAGCCGGGTAACCGGGTAACCGGGGGATATGCCAGGACACAGGCCTAGAGGGTAAAAAGGGAGAGGAGGGGAAAAAAAAAGGAATCAGAAATGGAGGAAATTGGAAAAGAAATGGAAAAGAAAAAGAAACGCCAACGCAAACGCAAAAAGAAACGCACCTTTGTTAAAGGTAGGCGTTGTTTCCTCGAATGGAATGTCGTTGTGTACGGATCCAGGCCCAAGGCCAAGAGATACAGTAGAGACAGACAGACAGAGGTAAATCTCACTTTTTTTTTTCTTCTTCTTTCTTGTGTGTCCGGGTGACCATGGGTAACCCAGGCATGCCAGGAGCAATCTCAGACCATATCATGTATTATATTATATTGCCCCCTAGGGGTATCCCTAGGCCTGGGCCTAGGGTGAAAAAAAGAAAAGCAGAAGAAAAGCAGAAAAGAAGTCTCCCCCGGGTAACCATCCCATTACTTGCATACTTTCGTCCAGACCCTTTAGCGGATTGTCGTCTCGTCTGTTTCTTTTCGTCCGCCTGTTGCCTCTTCGTATGCGTTTTACAGGCCCTCATCGCCTGCTCGAGCCCTGAACTGGATTATCACCAACATGACTTTATTGGAATACGCAATGCGATGCCATGGGAACTGGCTCTAGCAGGAGCCCTGTCCAGAGGTAAGTAACATCACCATCACTTGGGTCTCGAGATATCGCCATGTCACTGCATAGCCAGCTCATCGCCTGGCTACATCCATTCACGTCGTATCGCCTAGAAAGGTATAAAGGTGTGAAGGCATAAAGGTATAAAGGTGAAGACATAAAGGTGTCAACTTGTCAAGAATCACTGGTTTATTGGTAGTCTGTAGTCTGACCGACCCACACCAAACAACAACAACTATCGCATCATGGGCCATCTCTCAGATCCTGCTGCTCACGGTATCGTGTGGCCAACGTACATCGTCTTGTTGGTCAGTGCCTTGGCCATCGCATACTGGAAACGTATGGACAAGAAAGAATCGTTCCTCTCCGCTAATGGTACCCAGAAAGCTTTGCCCTTGGCTTTCAACTTCGTCGCTTCAGGTCTAGGATGCGGTGTTCTTAGTGCATACCCTCAAATAGCAAACATCGATGGGCTACAGGGCCTCTTGGTGTACGCTTTGTCCGGTGGTCTTCCGATGTTCATCTTTGCTTTCTTCGGTCCATTGATCAAGAAAAAGTGTCCCAACGGTTTCGTGCTCACAGAATGGGTCATCAAGCGTTACGGTATGATTGCTGGGTGGTACTTGAGTGTTTGCACGATTATCACTGTGTTTTTGTTCATGGTCAGTGAGGTTTCGTCGCTCAAGTATGCCATTGAAAATTTGTCCAGCATCAAGGCCTTGCCCGTGATCATCATCGAGTGTGTCGTCACAACCATCTACACCACCGTCGGTGGGTTCCACATCTCGTTCCTCACAGATACCATCCAGGTCACGATCGTGTTCGTGCTCTTGGTCATCGTGGCGTGTGCCATGGGGTCCTACGTCCACATCGACACCTCGGAAATCGCCAAGTCCGGGTTGTTGAAGGATAGTCTTCTAGGCTGGCAATTGGTTTACATTTTGCCCGTGGCCGTGTTCACCAACGATTTCTTCATGTCTGGGTTCTGGTTGCGTACCTTTGCGGCTCGTTCAGACAAGGACTTGTTGATCGGGTGCAGCATCGCCGCATTCATCCTAGTCGCTTTCGTCACCGTCATCGGTGTCACCGGTATGGTCGCCGTGTGGGCCGGATACATGGGCGTGGCCGACGAGGATAACTCTGGTGCTGCCTTCTTCATCGTGCTCAGCCAGTTGCCAAGCTGGGTCATGGGTTTCGTGTTGGCGTTCGTCGTTATCCTTTCCACATGTACCATGGACTCGCTACAGAGTGCTCTAGTCTCCACCATCTCGAACGATATCTTCAGAAACAGACTCCCAATCATGTACGTGCGTGGCTTGGTCGTGCTCATCATGATCCCCGTCGTCGTGGTCGGTTTGGCCGCAGATGACGTCTTGACCATCTACTTGATCGTCGATTTGCTCTCTTCGACCGTGGTCCCAGTGCTAATGCTCGGACTTTCGTCCCACTTCGACTTCCTCAGCGCCTGGGAAATCATCGGCGGTGGTTTAGGAGGGTTGATCGCAGTGTTCATCTTCGGGTGCGTCTACTACGGCGACGCTAAGGAAGGTGGTAGACTATTGCTCATCTGGAACGGTTTGTACGTCAACGACTGGTCCGCTTTCGGTGCATTTGTCGCCGCACCTTTCGGTGGTTTGATCTCAGCGGGCATCATCCTCGCCATCAGAACGTGCTTCATGTACTTCTACTGCAAGAAATACAACAAACCATTCGACATGTACTCCAAGAAGTTCGTCTACCAGGACCAAGCAGAGGTCTCATCGGATGCTGCCGTAGCAGACAAAAAGTCCGTCTCTACTGCAGAACAAGAGTTGGACGCCGATTCCCAGCAGGAAACCGCTCCTACCTCGGGCTACAAGTACTACTACTACAGAACAAAAGCCTTCCTCGACGACCTCGCCAGGGGGTAGTACTAGGTACACTGCCTCGCCTCTTCTTGTTCTTCTTTAATCCGCATTCTTTTATACATAACCTACTAATACTGTCGCTTCACGTGACTTAAATACTTTACTTTACTTTATTTTACTTCCCCCCCATACATACAGAATAATAATCCCCTGCTCGCGATACCACTACTACTGCCACTACTACTACTACCACTACTTGATGGCCCGCCACAGGCGTGCCCTCTCCTCTTCTCGTCCTGGTTTATTTTTAAACTATATATGGATCTGGCATTCTGGCATGCCTTAAAGGCATTTCCGTCTGCAAAAATGGCAGAAAAACGAAAAGAAGAAGGAATGTCTTGCACTTTTAGACCAAAAAAGCAGTTCAAGAGAGGATTAGAGGCTAGTTAGCGGTTCTGATCAGGCTAGACCAGGGATACTGAGACGTGGAAACTATACAGACCCTACAGACACACAGAAAAAGCTGGTAAATTTTCGTTTTTGTTGAATACAGTTTGAGAAGAAGAAAGGTCAGACAAATCGTATAGATTCAGTACTATAGAAGAAGAAGGAAGAAAAAAAAAAAAGGATTAGGTATAGTCTGGAGGAGAAATTCATGCAGACTTAAGTATCGATCTGAGGGTTAGTATTAGATTTTGAGAGGATAATACAGGAGTGTAGAGACTATTCGCTCGCTAATAGACTAATTTTAAGGCTCTCTATCTGTCTCTCTCTTTTTTTTTTGTTGTTGCATTATACATACAGTATGGATGATCAGACAAGTTTGAGATCTGTCCAGCATGGCCAGGGCAATTCTCGTGGAAATGGGAATGGTTTGCCGAGATCTACTTCTACGAATGACCTGTTTTCTTTCCCATCTTATGGGCAGAAACGGTTTACGGTGGGGAAAGATAGTGGGGCACATTTGCACAAGTCGATGTCGATCACTAATTTGGACTTGATTCCAGAGCACAAGACGAACCACCGGATGACGCCGTACCAGATCCAGCGCACGCACATGAAGCAGTCGTTCCAGTTTCCGAATGGGGAGAATTTCACGCCTCGGAAGAGGCTTCCCAAGAGTGCGAGCTGTGTGTCGCTTGACAAGAACCGGTACGAGACGAGTGTGAGTCCGGGATCTATGGGCATGGGCATGGGCATGGGCCCTGGGGATGGAAGGAAGATGCCTCGGTCTTCCAGCATGGTTTCTGTTTCGCTGCCACAATCTTCTGGTAAGATTCGTCAGAATAATAAGTACAGACCATCGAACCGTAGCACTTCTGAGCTTGTCGATTCCTGGACGCCTTTAGCCAAACCACAGGCCAAACCACAGGCTAAGCCTGTGGCCAAGGCCCCAGTCAAGGCCCCAACCACCTCAACTCCCGTGGTTGTGCCCCAGCCTCAATTCCACGCTCCCCTAACAGCATCCACTTTGTACGCCAGCAAGCTCCAGGAACGCAACTCGCAACTGAGCATCAACTCGCTGTCACAAAGACAAACAACCTCAAGTAATGAATCCCAAAGCACAGATACCTCCCTCAAAGAAACCTGCGATCCAGGCAGTGCCACAAGTACAGATCTCAGCGATGAAGACTTGACCAAGAAATTCCTGGCCATAAGACAAAAGAAAAGCTTGTCGCCAGAAGCACAGAATAACAGCAATCCCTCCGGCGATAGAACTACCAGTGCGTTGAACTCCGGAAGTGCAATGCCAGAGATCGTCCCCTTGGGCAGTTCTACTTCAACAATCGCACAACTAAAACCATCGTCTCAAGATTCAGATTCCATCTTACAAAACTACACATCATCATCATCAAAAGTTACACCGGTGAAAAGATCCGGTTCACGGCTGGGCTCGTTCTTCAAGAGACTACTGCCCTCTAAGAAGAAGGCCAAGAAGGACGAGTCTCCTCAGAAAACCATTCCATCCCACAACCTGATGGCTTCCACAATTATAACCCCACCGCAAACTTCATCCTCATCGAAATCGTTCCCTTCCCAATCGGACACTTCAGGTATTCTTCTACCTGATACGGAAGACGACGTAGACGATGAGAGGCTACAGGGCTTAATGGATATTGATTTGGTGTTCGACTCTATTTTGTTAAAATCAGAACAACGTCCACAGCATGTTGTGGACAACGCCCTGATCAAACAGTTCAATAGGAGCATAAAAGTGAGTTCACCTCCCACTTCAACAACAAGTATCACCAATACCACAGTCATTACGAGTTCCGGCAATACCAATGCTGCTAATAATACTACTACTACTACATCAGCTACATCAGCTACCACAGCCACCACGACCACCACCGACTCTTCTACTGAAACCGTACAACCACCAAAACGCTCTTCAAGGAGACCCATGATGAGACGTGACTCCCAAGGAAGGATCATTCACAGTTCGGCAAATTACAAAAGACTTTCGCCAGATAGTCGCATCATGGAACATCTGCGCCAAAACTGGAAAGCAGTACACGATGACTCTGTGATCCCATCAACGACGGCTAATCGCAACAAAGAGTCTTCGACAGCTTCTTCCTCCTCTTCCTCTTCTCTCATGAAGAAGTGCAGATTTAATGACGAAATATATGTCAAAGATACCTTTTCTGCACTAGAGTATGCACGCTCAGACAAAGGGTTCCTTGAAAACCGCAGGCAACTACTGAAGAGTAGATTCATCGATGGGATCAAAATGGAACTGAATGAATTCAAGAAAAGAGAAATGCTGGTTCATCCTAATAGTACTCAATACACTCACTTCTTCCTATAAGCTATCCATCCAATATTAAGAAAAAAAAAAAAAGTAGTACTAAAATCGTCGTCATCAAATCAATCAATCAATCAATCAATCAATACCATCACCACCATGAAAAAGATACACGCTTTACAGCATTCAGAGATACAGTTTTCAAATGACAATTAGAATTACAACAAAGTATATGCAAACTTCATATTTCACTAAAAACAAACAACATCAGGAAACATAATAATAATAAGAATCATATTTCATATAATTTAACACAAAACATATAGGCATATAATTAGCACTCCTTTGTAATTATATCCCGTATAATATACACCACTTAATGAACTGGGTTCCCAAAATTTCGCTGCCATTTTTTAATGGATTCGTTATATATATATAATAATAATAATAATATTCACATAAACCTTAAATACAAACATTTAAACTGAAAACTAATAGATACATAGATACATAGCAACAGAAAGAGGGAAAAAAAATTAAGAAAGAGAGAAGAATTGCACACCACGCACGCCTAGCTGTATCAACTGGTGTTATTTAGCAAGCAATGGAGTCGATACAGAATTTCTACCAAACAATTTTGGCATCTTCTCATCCATTGATTCTATCGGTTCATCTATTGGGAAAAGCAGTTCCGATTGTACTATACCTGCTAGGATCATGGTTTCTCAGCACGACTGTACAATTTATACTTGTCATTCTAGCACTTGCGGCTGATTTCTACTTCACCAAGAATATAAACGGGAGAAAACTTATCCAGGAAAGATGGTGGTACGATGTAACAGGCGAAGACACTTCTACTTTTAGATTTGAGTCATATAAGGAATATCCCGATGTCCAGGCTCCACCAATCAACCCTATCGATTCAAGGCTGTTTTGGTTAGCACTATATCTCGCTCCCGTTATATGGGTTGTGTTTGGGTTTGTGTGTCTCATCAAGTTCCAATTCGTTTATTTAATACTTGTTATATTTGCTGGCGGACTTAGTATATGGAATGCATATGCATATCGTTTGTGTGATGGATGGGAACCTGGTAAAACATCTGAGGCGCCATTGTTCCAACTTCCAATGCTTCCCTCATTTGCTAACCTCGATAGGGTTTCAAGGTTACAATCTTTCTTCACAAGAACTTGATCTGAATACGTATATGCACCACAACCACCCATTTCAATATAAAAGGGGAACATAAGAGACGAAGACAAAATACGTAAAGTTAAAGTAAACGTACGTATCGAACACTTAAAAAAATTATAAAATATTGTACATTTAACCTACTAGTTACCTACTTACCTTCTCTTATAAATACATGGTTTTAGCAACCATTTACCCTCAGGCACCTTTTGTCTCTTCTTCTGTAGCTCCTCCTTTTCAGTTTCTACTTCGATGAACTTCTGTCTACGTTCTAACTTAGCCTTTCTCTCTTCAATGATGTCTTGAGGGGGCTTGAAGAACTCGAACCTCGTGAACATTTTGTTGGAATCATCGGTGTTCTTATGGAAGAAACCTTGAAGTTTCAATGCGTTAACGAATTCCTCACCTTTACCATCAGCAAATCTGGACTTGATCTCTGCAATCCACAACTCACCACGAGGTGCAAGAATTCTATAAGCCTCATTGACAAAGTCAAGGAAGTTGGTACCCATTAACGCTAGACAGAAAACTACAATGGTACACGATTCGTCAGCCAATGGCACATTTTTGATATCTGCAACGGTAACCCTTTCATTAGCCTTCTTTAAATCGAAACTGTGTACCTTACAACTTCTCTTGTTGAACTTCTTGGCCTTCTTATTGTAGTCTTTGAAGAAGTTGTTGATATCTAATGCCAATTGCGCTTCACCACATCCCATATCCGCAACAACAATGGTCTTGTCCTTCAAACCAGGTAACCCACCTGGAGCATTCACTGGTTTGTTGGCCCTGAAACGAATTTGCTCCACAAACACATCAACTGGATTCTCAGGCCACGATTGAACTTGCGATCTGAATCCATCGTGGTACTCGTCGAACAATTGTGGCTGTTCTTTTATTAGTTTCAAAGCTTCATCCGATGATATCGTGTACAACTGCTCATTAATCCATCTGAACCTCGAGCCCGTTAGCTTAGCAAGCATCTTTTGCTGCAAAGCTGTCAATGGTTTCTTAGTCGTCGTAACAGCTTGCGAGGTAGACTCTACTTCTTCGGCCTTTCTCTTCTTCTGTTTCTTCTCAACTGGCTTCTTTTCCTCAGCTGGTGTTTCGGTCTCTCCATCATCTTCTACTTCAAAGTCAGCTTTTTCTTCCTCCTTATTCTTTTCAGCTACCTCTGATGCACCTCCATTACGTCTCTGCTCAGCTAGCTTCTGTTGGTATTCCTTACGTTCCTTACGACTCTTCTTCACTTTACCATCTTTTCTAGCAGCATCAAAACGGATTTCCTTGGAATCGATGTTCCAGCCTTCAACTTTAAATAATGCCATCCTTGTACAGTTGTTGGTCACTGTTTTCTACCCAACAAAACTTACGTATACCAGTCTTTGTCGCTGTGCCAAAGGTGAACAAACATCTCATCTCATCGCATATCTAGCTCATCGCATCTCATCGCATTTTTTTCTTATGGTTTGCATAGGAGAAAAAAGCAATGATAGCATTAAGACGTGGGACATAAAGTGTCACAAGACGAGATGTTGTCTGTTACTGGGGACCGTTGCTTGGCTTTGCTTTGGTTAGCCGATGTTTAGAATAACACATTGGTAATTTCCAGAGACTTTTTTTGCGTAAATCCAGTATTATAATCCGTTATCTCGATTTACATATATATATATAAGCGGTTTCTTTCCATTAAGCAGACCGCAATCCTTCATGGTTTGGATCAGGGTCTGAAGCATATGTAAAGTGCACCTGAAAGCTCTGTTCCGATACAGGCTCAATCCACCAATTGATTAAATTGCCGATGTGTGTATTGTTGAAGAAATACTTGCAAATATCGAGTATAAGTTTGTTTGGAAGCTTGTGAAGGTTGCAGAACTGTTTGATTTGCTCGTATTTTATTTTGATGTGAGGGATCTGAACGTTGATTAGCGACTGGAATCGAAACATTATGTATCGATAGCAATGTTGCAAATTTTTGAGCTCCAATACGCCATCATCCTGTGAGACTATTTCCGAATCTTCTAATTGGTTCAAATAATGCTGAAGTGATGCGCTTGCGACGAGTACACCTACATGATTAGCAATTTCATGTATTGTGCATTCGTCCTCATCCATTGACTTTTCAATGAGGTACGCTAATGTTGATTGACGTATCGTTTTAGAGGATAGATTTCCTGAAGATTGATTTTGATGATCTTCTAAATCGTGTTCAAGAGTGGAGTTCAGAAGATCCGAATTCCATGCACCCAAACCCGACACATCAGCCTCCGTGTAAGGACTTGCCAATAGAAGTTCGTTTTCTTGGAAATGTAGCGTCTGTAACTGTTGAATGTAATTTGTGTTGTTCGCATCGTCGAAAGCTTCGCGAGATCTACGTGGGGTAATTGAGATTTCCGACTCTCCCACATCCCACGGCTGTTCCAACAGTTTCTGATTGGTAAATGCGAGGTTCCAAAACGCTATTTCCTGCTGTAAACTCAGGACCACTTCAATGTTACTAACCTTGAACTCGAAACGGTCTTGAAGTAATTTCCCAGTTACAATTATGGTCCATCCACTCAAATCCATTGACGGTAAATTAAGGGCCAGGAGCTGACTCTTGCTGCACTGACATAAAATCGTACTCGAACAATCGTCAAGTGACCAAAATGCCCGTTCTTCTTGACCTATTAGTTTCCATTTCCATCCCATCACTAGCCCGCACAACCGAATGCTGGTTAAAGGATGGTTATGGTATAAAAACAGATCAGAAGTTGTTCCCAAGCGCACATAAGGATTCTGATTCCATTTCCTAGACACTGTAATATGCTCTAGTAACTTGTCTGCCATTAAGGCTACTGGCCTATCATACCATTGACTTTTAGTTAACACTAAAGCTGAATAAATAGCATACCGAACACCATTTTTAGTTTCTTGATAGCCTATCACATGCTCTTCCATAGCATTGAATAAACCAGCACCGAGCTATACCTATTTGATCCAGTATTTTGGTCCTGTGACTAGCCATTGTTGACCTTCGGCTATGGCCGCTCTTTAGCTACGCTCTTTTCATGCGAAAAAAAAAAGTTTAGTCAGATGCTATATTCCTTGATAAGATTTAAGGTATTTAAGCAAGTCATCGATCACCAAATAGCAAACAAGCAATGAGCGACATCTCATTCACACTGCGAGGATCTTGATACGTATCTATAGTTAAGGAATCAACTAACAAACACCAATGCCTTCTCCATTGACTTGTCATATTTTGGACACTGTGTCTGGGAAACCTGCCACTAATGTTGTTTGTGCAGTGTATAAATTAGACCTCGAAAACGACACCAATAATGCTATAATTAAAGGCGAAACTCAAGTGGCATTGGCCAAAACAAATGATGATGGTAGAGTAACCGAATGGGTATTTGAACCTAGCCCTGCAATGAGATCTGAGCTGCGAAATTTGGGGATTCTGGAGAAAACTCCGGGGAAACTGGAATGGGACACCTTACAGAAAGGGTTTTATAAGATCAGGTTCCACACAGGCAGCTACTTCAAGCAAAAAAATGCGAAAAGCTTTTTCCCGTTTGTAGATATCGTGTTTGAGGTTTCTGACGCAAGACACTACCATATTCCACTTTTATTGAGCAGTTATGGTTACACTACGTATCGTGGGTCATGAAAAGTTGGGACAACTTCCACCATTGTTATTTTAGGACTATAATATATAGGTTTCAGAATGATATGCCGTTGTTTGATTGCAGAGTTGCAAACAGCCTTTTAAGAAGCGAAGTATGAGGTGTGGAGTTGATTCACACAGATACAACAGATGCTGCAGCTAGACACGCAATTAGGCCAAGCGAGTTAAGTCAACGGCAAAACTTGCGTTGACGTAAAAACAGCTTCAGTAGCTCAGTCGGAAGAGCGTCAGTCTCATAATCTGAAGGTCGAGAGTTCGAACCTCCCCTGGAGCATTATTTTTTGCACTTTCCAACTTCATCTTTCAAATCTTCAGATATGAAAAAATATATATATAATATATATATACTTTTTGGTTTGTCGTTGAAAGAAAAGAGAGAAATAGAGGCTCGTGTGGTAGACTCATCGTCACTCTACTCCGGGCTTGTTAATTTACATTTACAAATAATTCTGATTCGATTTTATTTATTATACTATACTATACTACTGTAACGATTACTTTTTATTTAGTTCTCCTCTTTTTCGTTTTTACTACTTTTGAAGGGTTCTTTGGGGGCCTACCGCGCTTCTTTTTTGGGGGTCTACCGCGTCTCTTCTTGACAGGTTCTTCTTCAACCTCTGATTCTATCTCATATTCCTCTTCAACTTCTTCTTCATCGTCTTCATAGTTATCAGAGTGATCATCGTCATTTTTCGTGAAATCTTCGTGTTCAGATGCCGCGAGCTCCTCCGGATCATCGTAGTCGTCTACGTTTTCCGGAGTAGGTTCAATTTCCATGTGTTCGGCTTCATTGTCCTCCTCTTCCTCCTCCTCTTCTTCATCATCATATATTTGACGTCTCTCATTGTAGTTTATCTTAGTTCTCTGAGATCTTCTTAAATTTCTGTCTGTAATAGACATATCACCGTATTCTGCCTTTAGTTGTTCAAAAGTCCTTAGTAACGACGCCATTTTTTGAAGATATTCCTTTAGTATCAACAACTTTGACCTCGACTTGTTATATTTGTATTCCTTTGGAAGTGGATTGCAGTTGAAACCTTCTATCGGTTCTAACTTAGCGGGAGGTTTAGTAGTATTTGATATTGGAGTTTCCTTCTTAGATTCAGGTTGAGGGCTTTCAGTGACATTGTTAGAGTCTTGCTTTTCAGCAGAAGGCTCAGTAGCAGTGTCGTTTGATGGCTGTTCAGAGGAAACTGGGTTTGGATTGGCAGCAGCTGTATTGGTAGCCGTAGCTGTTTTCTTACTTTTATTTGGATCTTCTTCCTTGTATATCTTGAACTCCAACAACTTGATAAAGTCTTGTAGGGACTCACTGTCGTGACACATCTCGTACCAGTAACATGAAGAGTCATTTGACTTGTTATTCAATAGGTCATGAATCATTGCAGGGGTGTCATGATAGTACAATTTAAATTGCATACTATTGAGTTTTCCGCCTTTGCCAAATAATTCAAATGGAGTGATAACCCCGTTTTCAAAATCTCTAAGCGTTTTCAATAGTGTTATCGGATCGCAATAGTTGGTTGGGATGTCGTATTTCGATTTGGGCGATTGATAAGTGAGTAGCCTTGGTAGGTAAAAATCTCCAATGTAGGGAACTCTTCCAATGAAAAATTCGAGACATCTCAACTTATATATTTCATCCTCGTATGGGTTATCCATTGGCCCGTTGTCGTGTGTTTCTTCAAAGACTAGCTTTGACCATTGTTCGTAATCACGCTCGATGCTAACGTCCAAGGGATCAAACTTCTGCTTCTTGTCTGTAGTAGTTTGCATGTGTTCTTGTTTGTATTCAACCATTTTCTTTTTAAGTTGATCAAGAAGGTCGAATTTGGCTAAGAGGTCTTGACGAGTACCATTTTCCAAGTGCTTCTTAACATGTTTCTTCGATCTACGTAATTCCATTCTCTCCTTAACAAGGGTACAGAGTTTTTTGAAATGCTGTTTGGTTGCATCGATACCATAAACTAAATGTCTTGGTGCCTGGTAGGTCTGTATACCAAAGGAAGGGTCTTTTCTGAGATGAGATAGACGATATACTTCTGCGTGTATCTTTTCAGAATATGATATACACCATTGGGTCAACGTTCTTAGTAGTACGACTCTGTCCGCAGGTTGTAAAGCGAGAAGTCCAAGACGTTCAAGATCCGGATTATGCATAGGGTCTTCTTCAATAGGCACAATAAGTTGTTCTTGCCATTTGTAAACGTTTGGAGTCAAAATTTCCGGATGCGAAGGGTCTACTGGCTCCACATCATCCTTCTCAAAGACTTTAGTTCTTTCCGCAGTAAGAGTTGATGCCACTTTCCATTCTTTTGGGTACCCGAATTCCACGCTCTTTTGCCTGAGCTCGATAATTGATTTATATGGTTTTATCGACGTTTGTAAAGTCTGCAAAGTGCTATAAGACTTACGGTTCAAAGTCAATTCCATCAATATCACGTAAAGGAGGTTAGCATGATCCTGACAACGTCTTATTTCCTTTGCTGATATATAATCAGCGTAGTATTGCTGTTGGATTTGTTCTTCGTCCATATTTTCTGCATACACGTCAAGCCCAATCTCCAAGTCCTGAATAGACAATGGCCATAGATCTTTAGGCAGGAATTTGTGGAATTTGTTAATGAACGACAACACGTATATCAAGTCCTTCGCATAATGCACCTTTTTCATATGGGGGAATTTCAAACGGGATAACACCGAGTTCTGTGTCTTGAAATCCGACGAAGATAAGGGGACCTGAGGAGCCCAGTTTTCGAGCAAGATTGGGTTTACAGCCAAACTCAACGAGGGTGCTGGTTTAGAAGCCGTTTTGGATTTTTTCAGAGCTTCCTCAGGGGAAACTTTCCCGTCCTTTTTCTTCTCTGTAGAGCCAGATGGTTTTGGCGAGTTCTTCTTAGCAGTATCACTACTTTTTTTTGGTGTAGAAGATTTTGAAGCCGGAGCAGAGGCACCACCAGTTGCCTTAACCTTAGAGTCTTCCTTCGCGTTTTCCTTCGCGTTTTCCTTGGCGCCAGTTTTTGCCCCAGCACTCGCCTTTGGTTTCGAGGTAGTCGTGCGTTTTTTACTCGAGGCATTGTCCTTCTCCATCTCCTTATTCTTATCATTCTCCTTGCTCTTATCCTTGTCCTTGACACCGGCCTTGCTTTCTCCAGTCTTCTTCTTCGCCTTACTCTTCTTCTTGCTCTTGTCTTCCTTCACAACAACCTTCCGATTATAAGCCCGCTTCTTCCTAGAATGCTCAGGCTCCTCATCACTATCGTCCTTCCTCTTCACAACAACCCTACTCGACCTCCTCCTGGAAATAGGCTCCGCTATCCCTCCATTGCTCTTGCCACTGCTAGTCTCCGGCGAATGAACCTTAACATTCTTGAAATCCACTATAGACATCTGTCCATATTTCTTCACTCCCACTTCCTCACTACCAGACTGCTGCTGCTGCTGCTGCTGCTGCTGCTCAACAGACGCTTGCTGAATTGAATCAGACCCAGACTTTGCCTCTTTCTCTTCTAACTCCATCACCAATCAATCCTATTTTATCCTTTCACCGTAATTTCTCTTTGATTTCCAAGCTTCTTCCACAACTCTACTGCTCCTATGATCTCCACGGCTAATTCCTGTCAATTGAATCTCCCAAACAATCACAAACAATCCTTCTACAACCCAACTGCTCCCAATTTAATTGCGTATATACTTCAATCTCTTGGTCTTGTTTGTAAAATCTTTTTAATTCTTCCAATGCTCAGAGCAGAGGAACCCACGACGCGTTTTGCCATGTCGGTCACGTGACATATTCTTCTTCTTCGATGCCCAGGTGTACTGTGGTATGCCCTGTGACACACACACAGAGAGAGAGAGAGAGAGAGAGAGAGACAATTCTACTGAGGGACGGGCCCCTCTATATCACATGGGGGAATGTAACCCCCCGGTAAAGGCCGTTATCCACATACGTCACAGAGAAATGAGTCTTGCAAGATTACGATTACGACTGCCACTGCATACAAGCCGACTGCAGCCTGGCCACCTGCAGCCTGGCCACCTGTCTTGAGACATCTGTATATTTACACATCACACATCATACATTATACATCACACATGCCCTGCCTAAGCCCTTATTCCACCACTTTCTCTCGAGCGGTTCTTAGCGATCACCGACCGGGCTTGGCGCAGGGTTTTTTTTTTTTTTTTTTTTTTTTTCCGGATTCTGTCAAAGCCTCTAGGAAATGGAGCGGCTGAAAGAGAAAAAAGCCTAGAAAAGAGCGTACAAGAGAGAATCGGGAAAGGCTGAAAACGGTGGTAAAGGCAGCGAGGCGACTGGAAAGTAAGCCAAGCAAGCCTCTAGAGGCTTTGGCGGGTGTCGCAGGTCCAGAGTCATGAGGTATAGGGTGTATGTGGAAGAGGAAAAGCCCAGAGTTATGCTGGTTTCCTTAGCATATGTTTCTTTGTTATTGTTTTTTCTCTCAATGCCAAGGGTCCAGAATACGTCTATATAAAGTTTGAGCAAAAGACGAAGTATGGAAAGCAAATTTGGACAATACAATGGATTGGGTTTTGTAGTTGGGAAGAAGTTCAGTTAGGAACGTAGTATAAGGGTATAGAGTGGGCGGCATATACGTATAGATGAACGAAGCAGAAGAACTGAAGTCTCTAGCTAGCGGTTTGAGCGAAGCTAGCATTATTCAGAGACCTCATCTCGAGGACGATAAAGAAGAGATTGATCCAAATGATAATGGTAATGGCAAGCATCACATCACGATTAGTCCTACTAACACGACAGGAAACTGTGTACCGTCGAGAAGAAGTCCGATGCGGACTTTGACGACTCCGGGAAAGTACCAGCAAGAGTTGGCACTTCCGGAACGGTATTTGGAGAGAAAGCCTACTGTTGAGGTGGAAGCGAAGGGTTTCTACTACTTTGTTTCTTTCATGAAACAGCTTCGGATTACGTTGTTTGACGGGACGTTGAATAAGCTAGACGCCTTTTACACCAACATGTGGTCGTGGCCCGTGTTCAAGAACATGATGACGTTCTACCAAGAACACAAGGACACCAAGGGCCTTGGAACATGTTTGCAAGTGTTACGCTGCTGTGTGGAAACACGTACGCTTGTGTTTCTATTCTTGTTTCCCGCTGGTATTGTGTGCTACAAACAGGACAAGGACGTTGGCTCTGTGATTTGTAATTTGTTGGCGTTAATGTACTTTGCCAAGCTACTTTCCAACGCAACGGAGTACGCGAGCGAACATTTCGGCCCGGTGTTTGGTGCCTTGCTCAATGCCACTTTCGGTAACTTGGTCGAGTTGGTCATCTCTGGAACCACGGTGTCCAAAGACGACGCCGTGCTTACAATCACGTCCTTGATCGGTAGTGTTTTGTCAAACAATATGTTGGTGTGCGGTACGTGTTTCTTTTTCGGTGGTTTAGACGGTATGCAAATGCATGCCAAGAACGCCATTGCCAACCACATGCTTTTCCTTTCGTGCATCACCTTGGCCCTCTCGTTGACCTCAGTGATTGCTGTTATAGATTCTGGCAAGTCGCTCAAATTCAAAGAAAACACCTCGCAGATCGGCGCTACCTTGATATTCGTGTGCTACATCGTGTACCTAATAGCATCAGCCAACCAAGAGTTCAAGACCTTGAGCAATGAAAAGAGCAAGGAAGAGGAAAGACTTCTGGCAGACACAGAGTCCTCCGCCTCTGATTCCCAACTCCAATCCCTGCACACAGCCGAGCCCGGAGAAGAAGAAGAAGAAGAAGAAACGAAAAATTTACCACCAAAGCTCGTGTGTTTCATCACCTTGGCTATCGCAACCGCAGGCCTTGGTCCAACCGGTAACTTCTTCGTCGAATCCCTAAAACGACTCACAGACGACAAGCCAATTTCCAAGGTCTTCATCGGTTTGATCGTGTTGCCCTTGGCCGGGTCGCTACCAGAACACATCTCGTCCTTGATTGCTGCTTACCACGGTGGAATGGACCTCTCCGTCTCGTTGGCCGTGGGGTCCAGTAACCAGATTCTTGGTATGGTGCTTCCGATCATCCAGTTTATCTCCTCGAGATACCCAAAAACAGGCTTCACCTTGTACTTCGAACCCTACGTCGCGGGCTACCTATTCGTCTCAACATTCGTCTGCTGCTTTACGTTGATCCATGGTCTCTTGTTTTCTGTCAACGTGTTGCACGGAACCCTCTTGCTAGTCACTTACGGTATTATCGTATACTTGACATTCGCTAATTGATGTAGGTAAATAGACACAACTATTTCTCTTTTTTACTAGTAAAATACAGCACTGCTATATCTCGTCATTCAATGACATGACACAGCGGATAATAACTATGTACCTGCCCTCTATTTATGTTTGTCTTCCTGGCGTTGGCGCGCGTCAGTAGTGTGTTGTGTAAAAGCTATTGGGCCAATTCCCCCGTCGCTACTCCGGGTAACCATAACATTATTAATTTTTTTTTTTGATTTTTTTTTGATTTTATTTTTCTCGTTTCTTTTCATACCCAAACTTAAAGATTCTTGAAAATTTTCAAAATTTGAAGCTCATCGCATCGCATCATATCATATATGAGTGAGACCTTCACAACAATACAAGGAATAAAATCGTTGAGTTGTTATTTTTTGAGTGTTTGTTCGCAAATAGCAGATAACCAAGGACTATATTCTGGTTATAGGTTATTGATACGGTGTTGCCTTGCATATTTTCTGCAATTTAGCGCTCCGGTATAGATAGCGAATATTCCGAGAATATAGATTACAGAAATATCGATAAAAGATGGATATTTCGAAGCCAGTTGGTGCTGAGATCACCAGCATTGACTTCAGTGTCTTGGCTTCTGATGAGATTCGTAATTTGTCTGCGAAGCAGGTTACCAATCCTACAGTTTTGGACAACTTGGGCCACCCTATCCAAGGAGGTTTGTACGATTTAGCACTTGGTGCGTTTTTAAAGAATTTGTGTACAACATGTGGGTTGGACGAGAAGTTCTGTCCTGGTCACCAGGGTCATATTGAGTTGCCAGTTCCATGCTACAACCCGCTTTTCTTCAACCAATTGTACATATACTTGAGATCGTCATGTCTCTTTTGTCATCATTTCAGATTGAAGTCTAGCGAGGTGCACTTGTATGCATGCAAGCTAAGACTCTTGCAATACGGGCTCATTGACGAGAGATACCAGATTGACAACATCAGATTGAACCAGATGGTTGACGTTGATGAGGCCGAGGAAGGTGAGGAAGAGAGCTACAGTGATAACAAGACCAAGAACAGCAGTGGTACGCAACATTTGTTGAAGGAACTCAGAATAAAGCGCAATGAGTTTGTTGAAATGTCCATTGCGAAGGCATTATCCGACGGAAGGACCACCGAACACGGTACTTTCACCGCTACCGTCAATGACGAAAGAAAGGCTTTGATTCACGACTTCCACAAGAGACTGTTGTCTAGACCAAAGTGTGACAACTGTAGCATGTTCTCGCCAAAGTTCAGAAAGGATGGTTTCACTAAGATCTTTGAGACTGCCCTCACTGAAAAGCAGTTGACTAACAACAGAGTTAAGGGTTTGGTCCGTGCTGACATGATCAAGAAGAAGATGCAGATGAAGAAGCTACAAACCAATGGTGACTCTTCTTCCAAGGGCGACAATGACGAAGAAGAAGAGGAAGAATTCGGTACTGCCAGGTCTTCAATCAACTTGAAGCCAAAGACAGGGTCCACTTACATTCTCTCCACGGAAGTTAGAAATATTCTAAGAGCTGTTTTCAGAAATGAACAAGAAGTACTACAGTACGTCTTCTACTCAAGACCTAACCACAGCAATAAGAAGGTCACTGCCGATATGTTCTTCATGGAAGTGCTTATTGTGCCTCCAACTAGATTCCGTCTACCTTCTAAACTTGGTGATGAAGTGCATGAAAACACCCAAAATCAATTGCTATCGAAAATCTTAACTACATCCTTACTGATTAGAGATTTGAACGATGAAATGTCTCGCTTACAAAAAGATAAGGTTTCGGCCGACGATAGAAAGGTCATCTTCAACAGATTGATGAACGCGTTTGTCACTATTCAAAACGATGTGAACGCATTTATCGATTCCACCAAGGCTCAAAGTGGCTCGGGTAATAAGGTACCAATTCCTGGTGTTAAGCAAGCTTTGGAAAAGAAGGAAGGTCTTTTCAGAAAACACATGATGGGTAAGCGTGTTAACTATGCTGCTCGTTCTGTCATTTCCCCTGATCCAAATATCGAAACCAATGAAATTGGTGTCCCACCAGTTTTCGCAACGAAATTAACATACCCAGAACCAGTAACTTCGTACAATGCTGCTGAACTGCGTCAAGCGGTCATCAACGGTCCAGACAAATGGCCTGGTGCTACTCAAATCCAAAATGAGGATGGCTCCTTTGTCTCCTTGGTTGGAATGAGTTTGGAACAACGGAAAGCACTAGCTAACCAATTGTTAACGCCTTCAACCCATGATGTCGCGCACTCCATTAACAAAAAGGTTTACCGTCATATCAAAAACAGAGATGTTGTTATTATGAACCGTCAACCAACTTTGCATAAAGCTTCTATGATGGGTCATAAGGTTAGAGTTTTACCAGGTGAAAAAACTTTGCGTTTACACTATGCCAACACTGGTGCCTATAACGCAGATTTCGATGGTGATGAAATGAATATGCATTTCCCACAAAACGAAAACGCAAGAGCTGAAGCTTTGAACTTGGCTAACACCGACTCGCAATACTTGACACCTACATCCGGTTCCCCTGTTAGAGGTCTTATCCAAGATCATATTTCTGCTGGTGTTTGGTTAACCAACAAAGATTCCTTCTTCACCAGAGAACAATACCAACAATATGTTTATGGTTGTATCCGTCCAGAAGATGGTCATGCTACAAGAAACAAGTTGGTCACCATTCCACCAGCTGTCATGAAACCTGTACCACTATGGACTGGTAAGCAAATTATCACCACAGTTCTCTTGAACACATGCCCAGCTGACATGCCTGGTATTAACCTAAGTTCTAAGAACAAGATCAAGAATGACTACTGGGGTAAATCCTCCGAAGAAAACAACGTTATTTTCAAGGATGGGCAACTACTATGTGGTATTTTGGATAAATCCCAATATGGTGCTTCCAAGTTCGGTATCGTTCACTCTTTACATGAAGTGTATGGTCCAGAAATCGCTGCAAAGATTCTTTCTGTTCTTGGTAGACTATTTACCAACTACATCTCCTCAACTGCTTTCACCTGTGGTATGGATGATTTGCGTTTGACTGATGAAGGTAACAAATGGAGAAAAGATATCCTAAAGAAGTCTGTTGATATCGGTAGAGTTGCTGCTGCTGAAGTTACCAACTTAGATAAGGATGTTACCTCTAATGATCCGGAATTATTGAAGCGTTTGGAAGAAATCTTAAGAGATGATAACAAATTGGGTATTTTAGATGCTATTACCTCTTCAAAGGTCAATGCTATCACTTCGCAAGTTGTGTCTAAGTGTGTCCCAGATGGTACCATGAAGAAGTTCCCATACAACTCTATGCAGGCTATGGCTCTATCCGGTGCCAAGGGTTCCAATGTTAACGTTTCTCAAATTATGTGTCTATTGGGTCAACAAGCACTAGAAGGTAGAAGAGTTCCAGTTATGGTTTCAGGTAAAACACTACCATCTTTCAAACCATTTGAGACAGATGCTAGGGCTGGTGGTTATATTAAGGGTCGTTTCTACTCTGGTATTAGACCACAGGAGTACTACTTCCATTGTATGGCTGGTCGTGAAGGTTTGATTGATACTGCAGTCAAGACATCTAGATCTGGTTACTTACAACGTTGTTTGACTAAACAATTGGAAGGTGTCCATATCTCTTACGATAATTCCGTTAGAGATGGTGATGGTACTTTAATCCAATTCCTATATGGTGGTGATGCTGTTGATATCACAAAGGAATCTCACATGACGGAATTCAAATTCTGTGTCGATAACTACGACGCTTTGTTGAAGAAGTACAACCCATCTGCATTAGTTGATCATTTGGATGTTGAGTCTGCATTGAAATACTCCAAGAAGGCATTGAAGAACAGAAAGAAGAACGCTAAATTACCTCATTACGCTCAAACACCTAAATATGACCCTGTTCTATCCAAGTTCAACCCAGCTAAATATCTAGGTGCTGTTTCAGAAAATTTCCAAGACAAATTAGAGAGCTTCATTAATAGCAATGATGAACTCTTCAAGAAAGACGCTAGCGTGAACGAAAAGAAATTCAGAGCTTTGATGCAATTGAAGTACATGCGTTCGTTGATTAACCCAGGTGAAGCAGTCGGTATCATTGCCTCTCAATCTATCGGTGAACCATCTACACAGATGACTTTGAACACTTTCCATTTCGCTGGTCACGGTGCTGCTAATGTGACATTAGGTATTCCTCGTATGAGAGAAATTATCATGACTGCCTCAGCTGCTATTAAGACACCTCAAATGACAATGCCTATCAGGGATGATGTTTCTGATGAATTGGCAGATACATTCTGTAAAAACATCACTAAGGTCATGTTATCTGAGGTCATCGACAAGGTCCAAGTTACGGAAACTATTGGTTCTCAAGATTCTTCTTCTGCATCATCTCGTTCTTATGTCATTAATATCAACTTCTTTGATGCCGCAGAATATTTGGAAGAGTACGATGTCTCAAAGGAAGAACTACAATCTGTCATTTCTGGTAAGTTCATCAAGTCTTTGGAAGCTGCCATTGTTAAGGAAATCAAGAAGCAAAAGAAGACTTCATTGCCTGATATCGGAACTGCTCTACCTAAGTCACAAACGGCTTTGGCTGGTGATGAAAGAGTGGTTGATATTGAAGAAGACAACGACGAAGAACAATCCCGTAAGAAATCAAAGGAATCTGTTTCCTACGACGAACCTGATGATGATGAATTGGAGACCATGAGACAAGCTGAACAGACTTCAGATGAGGAAATGAACTCCGATAGCGAAGCCGAATCTGAATCTGATTCCGAATCTGATTCCGATGAGGACTTGAAAAAGGAAAGAAACGCCAAGGACATGACCAAAGAACAACGTGATCGTCAATCTGCTCTAATATCATCTACTAGATTCGTTACCAAATATAACTTTGATGACAAGCATGGTAGATGGTGTGAGTTCAAACTTGAATTGTCTGCTGACACGGAAAAGTTGTTGATGGTGAATATTGTCGAAGATATCTGTAAGAAATCTATCATTAGACAAGTTCCACACATTGATCGTTGTGTTCACCCTGAACCTGAAAACGGTAAACGTGTTCTTGTTACTGAGGGTGTTAACTTCCAAGCTATGTGGGATCAAGATGACTTCATTGATGTCAATGGTATTAGATCTAACGATGTTGCCGCTGTTCTAAAGACATATGGTGTTGAAGCAGCTAGAAACACCATTGTGAACGAAATCAACAACGTTTTCTCTCGTTATGCTATTTCTGTTTCCTTCCGTCATTTGGACTTGATTGCTGATATGATGACTAGACAAGGTAACTATCTTGCCTTTAACAGACAAGGTATGGAATCCTCAACTTCTTCGTTGATGAAGATGTCTTACGAAACAACTTGTCAATTTTTGACCAAGGCTGTTCTTGACAACGAACATGAAGAATTGAAATCACCTTCCGCAAAAATTGTCATGGGTAAATTGAATGGTGTGGGTACTGGTTCCTTCGATATTCTATCTAAGGTTCCAAATGTAAAATAGAAAATATTTAGTAAATGATTGTAAATATAGATATCACTTTAAACTGAATAAAAGCATATGGATAAAAAAAGTAAAAGCTAAAAGTGCTCTAAGAAGTATGGCCTTAATTTATGGTTGCTAGAAGATATATTTATAACCTTTAAAACTTTTACGTAATTTACAAGTAAATGCGAGTTGACTATTCGATATTGAAGACTGGTTTCAATTTACGTAGCAACATCCAGTCGGATTTTGGAACTTGATCTCTGAAAGCTGGATCCTTTAATGTATCAATGGATCTTCTGGTGATGTATGAATATAGAGTATCCTTTTCATCAACATGACGACCCCAAATTGGTTGTTGACCGGATGGGTCTTCTAGACGCATAGCAACACCTGCATTGGTTTGTCCCTTCTTGACTTCTGTGACAGCTTGGTGGTTAATTTCCAAAGACACAACCTTACCAAGTAACAAAGGAGTTCTTTCCTTGGTTGTTGGATCGTATTTTACAGCACAGATTGGAGTACCGATACGCAAAGAACCTTCGATAACGTCCACACCAATGATCATTGGACCACGCTTGTTAATGATTTGCAAGGTATTTAGAACACATGGGAAGATAGCATCACCCATGAATTCAGCACGACGCTTTTCAAGCAAATCCTTTTGATAAGCTGTGAAGGCATCGAACAAGTGATAGATAATATCAGCGTTGAAAATCTTGATGTTTTGTTCGGAAGCGTACTGTTCAGCTTCTTTGTCAACCTTGACATCGAAACATAGCATAACAGCTAACTCAGGTGCCTTTTCCAACATTGTACATGCCTTCATGACATCACGCTTATATACTGGACCTAGACCAACAGACATGACTGGAATTCTCATATCCTTCAAGAAGTCCAACAAGGCTTCCAAAGAACCTAGAGTAGATGCTTGGACAACAACACCCTTACCAGATGTGTCGACAGAATCTAGAAGACCAGTCAAATCTTCCATAACATCATCCATTAAATCTTCCTCATCGTCATCTGGACCAACAACTAATAATCTCGAACCAGAAACGGCCTTTTCCAAATCATTAGCAGCAATCTTAACACCTAAAGCAGCCTTAACTTCCTTATGATGTTGATATTCAGATTTCAAACGCAATTCACGTAACGGTTGAGGTGTCAACAATGCTCTGATATTCGTTACGATAGGACCGTTCAAACCACATAACACAATTCTATCACCTTCTCTCAAGTAACCGTTAGATAAGATAACATCGATGGTTGTACCGAAACCTTCGACGACCTTAACTTCCAAAATGGTAGCTTCGACATGAGACAAGTACTTCAATTGCTTAGACATTCTCTTTTGAGTCAATTCAAGCAATAACCATAACAAATCTGGAACACCCTCACCGGTGACAGCAGAGGTTGGAACGATAGAAACATACTTAGCCAAGTTCTTGTTTTGGAAGTATAGTTCGGAGTTCAAACCTTGTTCGGCTAGGGCAACCTTAATATTGTCTAGTCTGGTTTGGAACTCTTGTTTGACAGCTCTGTCTTGCTTTTCAAAGGAGTCTCTGAAAGAGTTGTTTGGAGTAGTCTTCCAGTCGTACAATCTATCGATCTTGTTTAATGCAACAATGAAAGGAGCCTTTCTGTCTCTCAACAATCTAATAGATTCAAGGGTTTGTTGTTCTAGACCATGCATGATATCGATAACCAAGATTGCAATGTTACATAGAGAAGAACCTCTAGAACGCAAGTTAGTGAAAGATTCGTGACCTGGGGTATCGATAACCAACAAACCTGGGACATCGAAGGTTTGTTCTTCGTACTTGGCCATGACAGCGGTCTTCTGTTCAATAGCTTCGATAGGGAAGTATGTGGCACCAATTTGTTGAGTAATACCACCGGCTTCACCACCTTGGACATTGGTTTGTCTAATCTTATCCAACAACTTTGTCTTACCAGTATCGACATGACCCAAGATACAACAGATAGGAGAACGCAAATCCTTCTTAGTGGCAGCAGCAGCAGCGGCAGACTTCTTGAAAGTCTTGGTTTCTGGGGCATAGTTTTTCACAACTTCGGAAGAAGATTCTGGAGCAGGAGTAGCTGAGGTAGAAGGTTGAGCAGTAGAAGTACCGTCAGATTCTTCGTTGTCGCCATTTTCAGCATTAGCTTCGGTTTCTTCTTCGCCTTCATCTTCATCAAGAGCTAGGTTTTCCCAGTCATCGACCAAAGCTTCTTCATCTTCGTCTTCTTCAGCAGCACCAGACTTCTTAGCTTCTTCGGCTCTCTTCTTCTCTTCTTCGGCAGCCTTTTCAGCTTCGATTTGTTCCTTGGACTTTCTGACTCTCTTACCGTAAACAACCTTCTTTGGCTTTTGTTGTTCACCAGATGCCTTCTCCAAACCAGCAACCTTGATGTTACCGGCGGCCAATAGAGCAGCACGTCTCTTTTCAAGAAGTTTCTTTTCCTCCTTTTGCTTCTTGGTCAACAACTTACCTTCAGCCTTCAACTTTTCACGCTTGGCTTGTTCCTTTTCACGCTTTAGTCTTCTAGCCTCTTCCTTCTCTTGTTCTTCTCTGGCCAGTCTTTCTTCCTCTTCCTTCTCTAGTCTTTCTTCTTCTTCTCTAGCCAATCTTTCTTCCTCTTCAAGTTGCTTTTGCAATTCCAATTGACGCTTCAATGCTGCAAGACCAGCTGGAACCTTCTTCTTTGGTGCTGCCTTTGGTTGCGATCCAGAAGATGGAGCCTTGGTGGCCTCCTTCTCAGCCTTCAGCTTGGTACTTTGTTCCGCATGCAGCTTCTTGTTAGCTTCCTTTTGAGCCTGCTGTTGCGCCTTCTTCTTCGCAGCTTGCTCCTTCTTCTTTTGCTTCTCTAACTCCTTCTTCTCCTTCTCCTTCTCCTTCTTGGACTTCAAGATAGGCTTCTTGGCATCCTCTTCTTCCTTCTTGGTTAGCTTCTTCTTCGATTTCTTCAAAGTAGACATGAAATCTTCCTCGATAGCGGATGCATCTGCAACCTCTGGTTCAACTGAAGCAGATGCCTCACTAGGCTCAACGGAACCTTCAACTGCAGGGCTTTCTTCTGGAGCTGGGGTGGTCTCTTGAGGAGCATCTTGCTCATACTCTTCGTCCCAGTAGTTTTGTTGATTCTTCTTAGATTTCTTCGCCATCTTGGTCTGCAAATCGGTACTTTTTCAGGCCAGTTATGAAATCAAGTCCTAACTGAGGCTCTATGTACCTTTGATATCAATCACAATAGTACAAACCACTAAAAAACAGCTTTGTTTCAACTGAAATGGCGCGTATAATGGTGATGTAGTTCGTTGGTTTTACAAATTAGAAGTCATGCCTGAATTTTTCAATGCTTTGCACATACAAAGAACGAAAAATTAAAAAAAAAAAAAAAAAAAAAAGAAGTATCAATAACGTTACCCGGCATCACTCCATACGACTGAATATTTTCAATTTTTCAATTTTTTTTAAAAAAAGTTATCGTATACTGTGACACCGGGTAATGCATTGAAACTTTTTTTTTTTCAAATCTGAAAAAAAAAAGTATACGTGGAAAGTGATATCAAATATTTCATGGAATTTTCGATGATGCCCGCGACACACTGGCAGAAAGTAAGTAAATTCATTATATTGAATAGTTTCGAATTGATATATATGTATGATATAGGTCATCGCTTGGACAAAAGAGTTAATTCTCTATTGCTTGGAGCAGTTGTGTCAACTCAAACTATTTGTAGCAGATCTCCACTAAAACATCACGCAATCAGGACTGTAAAAATAATATTACCAAGATGTCTACAACGGTTGAAAAGATCAAAGCCATCGAAGAAGAGATGGCTCGTACCCAAAAGAACAAGGCCACTTCGTTCCATTTGGGTCAGTTGAAAGCCAAGCTTGCGAAGCTTAGAAGAGAGATTTTGCAGGCGGCCTCCAGTGGTAGTGGTGGTGGTGCAGGTGTTGGTTTTGATGTTGCTAGAACAGGTGTAGCGTCGGTTGGGTTCGTTGGTTTCCCATCTGTTGGTAAGAGTACGCTTTTGTCGAAGCTAACGGGTACTGAGTCTGAGGCAGCAGAATACGAGTTTACGACATTGGTTACGGTTCCTGGTGTTATCAGATATAAGGGTGCGAAGATCCAGATGTTGGATTTGCCTGGTATCATTGATGGTGCCAAGGATGGTCGTGGTCGTGGTAAGCAAGTTATTGCTGTTGCGAGAACATGTAATCTTTTGTTCATTGTGCTTGACGTGAATAAGCCATTGCACCACAAACAAATTATTGAGAAGGAATTGGAGGGTGTTGGTATCCGTTTGAACAAGCAACCTCCAGACATTCTAATAAAGAAGAAAGAGAAGGGTGGTATCTCCATTACGAATACAGTTCCATTGACACATTTGGGCCATGACGAAATCAGGGCTGTGATGAGTGAATATAGAATTAACAGTGCTGAGATTGCTTTCAGATGCGATGCCACTGTTGATGACTTGATCGATGTGCTAGAAGCTTCGTCAAGAAGATACATGCCAGCCATCTACGTGCTTAATAAGATCGATTCTTTGTCGTTGGAGGAGCTAGAGTTATTATACAGAATTCCAAACGCGGTGCCTATCTCTTCTGGTAAGGAGTGGAACTTGGACGAACTACTAGAAGTGATGTGGGATAGACTAAACTTGGTGCGTGTGTACACCAAGCCAAAGGGTACCATGCCGGATTTCACCGACCCTGTGGTGCTAAGGTCGGACAGATGTACCGTTAGGGATTTCTGTAACCAAATTCACAAGTCTTTGGTGGATGACTTCAGAAATGCATTGGTTTACGGTAGCAGTGTGAAGCATCAACCTCAATATGTGGGTCTAAGCCATACCCTAGAGGACGAAGATGTGGTTACTATTCTAAAGAAATGAGCGAGTGATAAACCTCTCCTCTCGTTCGCTCGCATCCACAACAACTTTCTTTTCTCTTTCCCCATTCGACATCGCATTTCTTCTCGCATTACAACCCTCAAGTTTAATATTATTGTTATTATAAATATTATAATTATTATTATTACTATTAACCCGATTATTATAATACTACACAGTTTACCATAAATATTGCCATATATACAGCAGTTGTATTACGCTTTTACTATTACTGTTACTGTTACTGCTAGTGCTTCACCTCCCTCCCAGTTTACCGATATGTCCAGACTATTATAAGTATTGAAGATTTTAGCTAGCTAAATTTTAAGATTTAGATGTGGCTCGTTCACCTGTTCAATGCCATTCTTTTCAGACGTGGCACAGCAAATTGTCTCGAGCTACCGCTACCAGCTGCGATGCTCTCTGGTTCTGACGTCTGCGCATCCGATGAATAGTAAACATCGCCATCTGAAAACGGTGTTGATGCCGACGAATCCGCAGAATCAGGCGGTACGCTTTCTTCGAACTTTTCGCGTCTCTTCGTAGCAGAGGAAGGAACCTCTTTCCTTACAGAAGACGGAGATCCAGGACCCCAGTATAGTTCCTTGGAGCGCGCGCGCTCGTGGTATGCTATAAGCCCACTGCACCAGTATATCCTGTCCTCATGCAGATTCTCCACTGTGGGCCTCAAATTCTTAACGTATGTAAACGCATCCCTAACAGACACCTTGGGGTTACACTTGAGAATCTGGCTGATCAAGAGTGTGAGCAAGTTCTCGTCGTTCCCATTCGACGAAAAAATCAACACATTGCCTAGCTGCGATAGCTTGAAAAGCGTAATCAAGTCGTTAAACTGCTCGAATTTCTGCACTCCATCTGCAGTGAATATGTTGGTGGTATACTCAGCAACCGACCTGTAAAAAAGCGACTGGAGCGGCCTGGCTATGCATTCATCCGACAACGATGCATTGTGTATGAGTGCCTTCAAATCCGCAGAATGTTTCCCATTAAACTCGAGAAGCCTGCACATGACCTCATCGCTAAGTCTTGTACGATCAAAAGACTGATCAAAGCAACACATCAAGAAACGGTCCAGATGAATATTAGCCGCATACTCGATAACGCGTTCCACAGGAATCGAAACGCTTATGAAGAACCTGATGTTGTTCTCGTTCAAAAACTCTTGCTGCGAAAGCGTGTTCAGCGGTCCGAAAAAAACGTTGTTGCATAACTGCTGTGGTTTCATTTGGTCCAAAGTGTGCGCCAGAGCATAGTTACTATGATGTGACATGGTTGTTTTCTATATTTCCGTTTCACTAGGTATATGTCCTAGGGTTTATATGGATGACTATGACTATTGGTCTGTGTCTACCTTTTTTTTTTTTCACAATTTCACAATTTCGTTCTTGAGATGAGCTAGCTCTATCTACATTGTTAAAGGTTAAAGAAGAAGAAGTTCTCTTTTTTTTTTCAGGAATTTTTCACTTATTGCAGTATTGGGCTAAAAGAAAAATTGCTTCGGCAGCCAGCCAATACTGCCAATTAGCTTCTTTTATGGGGCAGAGCTGTGAGCGTTAAAAAGATATATCACCCATCACCTACTGAATGACTGAGTACTACTGTGATGCTGTGCCTTAGACAAAACGTCTTGATTCTTGAATGCTTTAACGCGTGACACACATAGTAACGGCTGGTGAAATGAAAGGTGGAGAGACAATTCTACGGCTCTTGTTATTCCTGTTCCTCTGTTTGATTGTGTATTTTTTTGGTTTCCTATGACGAAGTAAATGGTGAATCAGATAAATGGCACAACACCCCAGCCAGTACTGCCTGTCGCCTGTCCTGTGTCGCCTGTCAGTTGTTGTATGCCGTTTATACCTGTCGCGCAGCTGTAGTCCGCAGATCCTGTAAAGAAGATGTTCGAAAATGTGGAAAAGCAATGAACACATCTAGTGGTAGCCACCAGCGGACATAATAGGAACAGCCCGAAAAAAAAACAAAAACAGGAAGAAAGAAAAAAAAATAATAAAAAAAAAGAAAAGGAACTTGGATACTCGGAAAAAATCGGAGGAAAGGGGTGTCGGGGGCATTTTGGAAGACCGGGGAAACCGGAGGAACCGGAGGAAATGGAGGAACCGATGGGGAGCCGATGGGGAAACTGCATATAGAGCATTGCCCCTCAGTTCAGCCGCTCGTGACTTGTTTTTTGTGTCAGTGGCTCGAGGGGGACAAAATCCGAAAAGGGAAAAGCAGAAAATAGGGGAGCCGAAAGGGCGGGACGGTAGGCACACGCGCCAGGTGCCAGCGACAGCGACAGCGAGTTACGAGGTGACAGAAAATATTCTATGAGACGTCTGGTGAACCGGTGTGGAACTATTTGCAGCCACAAGTAGCATGCAGTGTGAAATGGGGAGAAAAGTATAGAGATAGTAGGGCGTTTGGTCGCGCGCTATAGTAAAATAAGATTAAATAATAATACCTTATGTAAAGGGAAGAGCATCAAAGAGGAATATGATAATTCGGTGGGAAAGTGGCATTGAGAAGGAAACGTCGAATAGTATGAAGCCTCCCATTGAAAATGGAGCCAGTATAGTCAACCCCAGAGTTAAGAATAATAGCAGTAGTGATAATAAAAGTAAGAGTAAGAATAAATATAATAATAACGATAACAAGAGTAGCAGTAGTAACAGTGATGAGCTTCCCTTGGCAGACCATCGGTCGAACGGGTTCGTGAACAATCCGGGCTTGCTCCATGAAAACGAGTTTTATCCCATGGACCCTACGAACTGTTGGACGCACGATCCGGAGTCTGCTTCTCAACTAGCATATTGCTCTATTGTGCTTCACGAAGAGAACGACCCGTTATTGTACAAGGTTGTCAAGCATGGGATGCGGCACATTCAGACGTTGTACCACTACGATACGTGGCAAAAGTCTACTGATTTTGGCAGTGATGATGCCAGTGCGGTGGTGTTGAGCGAGCTCAACAACGACGAGTTTTTCGACATGGGTGACTTAACGATAATTGCTTGTGGCGAAGTGAAGGAGGCGACAGAGACAGGCTCCATGGCAAAGCGGGATATCGAGAACGTGGAGGCTTACGTGTGCAAGTTAAACTTGCAATACAACGAGGAACATTTCATCAGGCTTTTGCAAGTGGAGGATATTTTGTTCAGCGGGTTACAGTGGGATTTCTTTACGTCAGAGATGCGTATCGGCTCGTACACGAGCTTGCAAGTGGTAGAGAGACTCAAACGAACGAATGTTGCACCCTGGTCGCAACGGGAGTTCCAGCTCCCCTGGTTAGATAAGGAGATCATGGCAGAGGAAAGGGTTGTGGCCATGCGTCCGGTGCCAAAAGCAAAGCAGCTGCCACTGCAGCTGCTGCTAAAAACGTCATTAGCAAAGTCGAAGCAAATTACAAAGTCGAGGCCAATTACAAAGCCAATTACAAAGCCAAGTCCTATGACAAAGCCAAACCCAATGCCAAAGCCAATGAAAATGCCAATGCCAAACCCCATGGCAAAGGCAACCCCCATGGCAATTACAATCCCCATTGAGAAACCAATGGAAACACGCATGGAGCTACCCTGGATGCAGCCGGCCCTAGCCCCACCTCTGCCCCCGCCGCTGCAGGTGCCAATGCAGGTGCCAATGCCTCTGCCTCTGCCGCTGCCGCTGCCCAGACTTACGGAGCATCACGAAAGCGTCGACGAGACGCTTAGGTTCTTGGACTCGATGATCGAACTCGAAAGCCAGCTGAACAACTCATTGAACCCCATCCTCATGGGCAAGGGCAGCAACGATATCTACATATCGGACTCAGAATTGTCGAAAATATTCGACCTTCATGTTTCCAACAAATCGTCGCTCTCGATGGGGGACTCTCGTTCGAGTACAAGAGGCTCGCAGTCGCTAGGCACTCCACAATTGCACCAAGATAATTTTTACCTATATAACAATACAAATAGCTAGTTAAAAACAAACTAGAAGTATCAATCATAACCACTACGGACGCTCGCTCGTTGATTTACAATGGAAAAAAAGAATGCATACATGTATATTGTTGTTGTGTCATTATAAAGTTAGGTAACATAAAATAAAATAAAAAAAAAAATAACTTGAGAAGAGAAAAAAAATAGGTCTATCATATCATATCGTATATTTATCATTAAAATTGTGTTGTGTTGTGTTGTGTAGTGTAGTGTATTGTTGTGTAGTGTTTGTGTAGGTGCAACCGTTGAGTATATACAACGGCTGCAATATGGAATTTAAAAAAAAAAATTTTTGATCCGTTCCATCACTCATGACTTTACCAATTTAAAGAGCAAAATCGGTTTTATTATCATCTTTATTTTTTTTAGCTGTTGTTGTTTATGGGTTTGAATTGAGTAGACTTAGAAAGTAGTGGTTAGAATTGAAGGTGGGAATAGGAAAAATAGTTGTAGTTAAGAATAAGGGTAGGGTAGGGAAAGGGGAAAAAAGCGGCTTTTTTTGGTGTCGTTGTCGCAATTATTCATTTATTGCTCCAGCACCTGGCCTTGCGCTTGGGCCTGGCCAGCCTTTAGCTCGTTAATTTCCTTCCTGAGCCTTTGGACCTCCAATTCAAAGAGTCTTTCGTTGTTCTGTAGATAAAGAATGTAGTCGACGGCTTTTTCGAGAATCATGCTCTTGTTCAGTTTCATGCTTTTTACCGGCACGTTTTCCTCGCCGTTATTCAGCACTTTGTTGTCGACTACGAAAGCGGTGTCTTCGCAAGCGACCCATGGGATGATTTTCTGTAGTTTACCGATCTTTGTGTTGATATTGATTCTATATCTTTTTTCGATCATGTTGTGAGTTTCCCTTTGGTCTGCGGTCAGTCTCTTTCTGGAGCAGCGTTTTCTGTTTTGGGTTTTCTGGCCCGTGGTAGTAGCAGTAGCACGTTTCTTCTGGGTCTTTTTGTCTTCGATAGCGACTGCTTCGAGCGATGACGACTCTGGTTGAGGTTCTTCCTTGACCGAGACGACTGGAGCTGGGGCTGGGGCTGGGGCTGGGGCTGGCACTTGTACTGGAGCCTCTGCCACGGGCAGCTGTGTGAACTCGTTCTTGATGAGATCGAACCCGTTGTCCGGGTTGATCGCCGTCATTAGCGGCGAATTGTCCGTAGAAACGTTGTTGCTCATCGTGAACGTCGTCGACGAGTCCAACGTCTCTGTATTGTTCAAAAGCAGGTCCGAGTCAAACATCGCCCTGTACTGGTCAGAGGGCGAAAGAGAGTACACAGAAGACGAATCCGAAGTCCATGCGTGCCCCTCCAGCTCTTTACCGGTCTTATCCAGCCACACATCCTGCGTAGCCGGTGCTACAAACCAATCGTCTGCCCCGGCTCCTGACCCTGATCCCATGTACACCCCATTGCTGTTTGATCCGTAACTAGCCTGTTGTTGTGAAATAGATGCCATGTGGTATGTATGTATATGTCTTAGCTTAGCCTAGCTTATGCTGATTGATGCCTTGGGTGATGCTATGGAAAAACCCTAAATCCGAAACAATGAAATATACCCAAATATTAAACACAAGACTATACAAGAATATATATTTCCACCCTCATACACACATATATATATATATTTATACACATTACGCATCCTTCACCCAACCGTCCACACATACGTACATATATATATACAAACCACATACACACATACACACACACATATATATATATAAACCACTTATAATTAACCCATAATTTCACCACTCAGCAAACCTGTGCACAGTCACTACTAATAGTAGCGCAGCAGCTAAAATACTACCGTTAATAGTACATACAAAACTCCTCCCAGATGATCCAGTTTATCCAGAACTTCTGTTTTCCTGGTCCCACTACTGTATCCAGCAATTTAGAGCACATTCGCACATTCTGCATTCCTGCCGTAATGTACTGTAACTACTGTAACTACTACCACTACTACTACACTAAGTAAACGGCAAAATCCCATCCGCAATATCCAACGTGCCCTACCAACGGACATAGCACACTCACACACACCTTAATTCGGGCGGGCACAGGTTCTGCTGCTGAAGATCGCTTTCGCTGCGCCCGGCACGCTGTTTCCTATCTCGACCCATATTCCTTACATAAGTGCGCGGCGTGTTCTGGGCGTTGCGATAGAGCTGGACGCTTGTATTCCATTCCAGGTTCGACCGGTGCGGCATTTCTGGGGGGTGGTGGGGAGAAAACAGGTAAATAATGGCACCAGGAAGAAAGAAAAAACAAAAAAAAAAAACACGAAGCTGGGCTGTGCTGCGGGGCGGTCTGGGTGTTTGCCTCTTGTTGTGGAAATGGGTTGGTTTTTTTTTTGTGTTGGTGTTCTTTTGGGAAGTACGGGCGTTACTAGGGGAGGTCTAGGGCAGGACTAGGGCAGTACTAGGGCAGGACTAGGGCCGGCTGCAGCCGGCCCGTACGGTATGGACTGGCTAGAGTATGGAGGCGGCTGGCTACGAGCCGAGGGGGTTGCGACGACTAGACTGGGCTAGAGTAGACTAGACAGACGTATATCCGTGCATGGATGGCCAAAGGCCAAAAGCCAAAGGCCAAGGGCCAAAAGCCAAAGGCCATGATGGGTTTTGCTTAGGGCTTGGATTGGGTTTGTTTGCGCTTGCTATAGCTAAGGCCTCCAACCCCTCGTTTAGGTGTAATCAACCAAAGGCCTCAGAGCAAGGCCCCAGGGCAAGGCCTCAGAGCAAGGCCCCAGGACAAACGGTATCGCCTCACCTCGCCCCCCTTGGCCCTGCTGGATGGAGAATTTTCGCGGGAAAACCAGAAAATCAGCTGGGTGCACGGGTCCTTGTGGGCGTCCACAATGGAAGGTTTGGAATCAAACGAGTCATACACGCCAGAAAAGGACGCACGTCCGCACGGCCCTCCGGAAAAACATTCTGCCGGCACCATCGCATCGATCCACGTAGCCACCGACTGAGACTGAGACTGAGACTGGATCTACCCGCTGGATCTGGGTGGTGTGTTTTTTTTTGTTTTGACATGATTTTTTCCCACCCACCCACGTCAACAACGTAAGGCTAGGTCAGGTATAGGTAAAGATATAGGTACTATTTTCCCTGCGGCCCCTTCTGTGCCAGCGCGGATAATTTAGGTTATTCCCAGATGAGCAATTTTCCCGGAAAAACTTTTTTTTCGTATTTTTTTGATTTTTTTGAATTTTTTTTTTGTTTTGGTTTTGGTTTCTTGGGCCTCGGACAACCCGGGTGGGAGCAGCGCGGCACGAATCTGGCGCACCTCGCAGCTGGATCGCCTCTTCCCTTATTCTCTCGCCAGCGCAGGAGCGCAGGAATGGCAGGTACTCCCGCGCAGGTACTCCCGCAGGCACTCCCGCGCATAGAACTCGAAACAAATGTCGTACCACAATTATGTTTCGGGGCCCTCCTGCCTCACACCGCATTGTCCAACAACGGTGCTGCAAAAAGAAAGTGTTCTAGAATGAGGAATGCTGAAAAGAAAAGCGAACGGTTGGCACTGCATGGCACTGGCATATCATATCATACTATATACTATACTATACTATACTATACTCAAGGCTTTATCCTATTACCACTCGCTTGCCCTCTACTGTTCAGGTACAGGCATTTTCCCATACCCAGTTAGTCAGTGACAACCTAGCATGAGCACAGGAGCGTACTCCGGCTACTCAGAGTACTTCCACAACAAGGAACTCCAGCAGCTCGAAAGCGATCTCCAGTTCAGATCAAAGTACCAGCGCGATCACAACATCGCTCACCCAACCCTCTTCCAAAACTGCATCATATACGTCAATGGCCGCACCGTGCCATCGCGACTCCAACTCCACAAACTCGTCATCCTACATGGCGGCACCTTTAAGCACTACCTCAGTGCTAAATCAGCGGTAACCCACATCATCGCTTCGGAGTTGAACGCTTCCAAGAAAATCTCTCTAGCAAACGCTAAAGTCGTGCTCCCAGAATGGATCACTGAGTCCATCGCCAGAGGGAAACTCTTGCCCTGGCAAGACTTTCGCACTATAAAAACTTCAAGGCTACAGGGCCAGATTACAGACTTCGCTACCGTGCAAAACTGCATGGACCCCAACTTCATCGCTTCGTTCTTCAAGGCGTCCCGTTTGCACCATCTCTCGAACTGGAAAGCCCAGCTCAGAGACCAGTTCGTCAAACAGCTCTTCGATGACCAAGGTACAGCTGTGGCCCCGCATAACAGCAAGGAATACGTGTACTTTCACGTCGATTTCGACTGCTTCTTCGCCCAGGTCTCAGCAAAGGTCGACGGGAAATACGATATCCATACCACCCCCATAGCCATCTCCCACGGAATCAAGAACTCCGACATCTCCAGCTGTAACTATGTGGCTCGCTCGTTTGGAGTTCACAACGGCATGTGGGTCTCGTCCGCTTTGAAACTTTGCCCCGACTTGAAAATATTGGACTACGAGTTCGACGAGTACGAAGTCGTATCGTCTTTGTTCTACAACGCCTTGCGCGAAACAAACCTCTTCGACATGGTCCTCCCTATTTCTGTCGATGAAGCCATCTGCTGCATGGCACTGGAACCGCACATTACAGCGGAATACCTCGTCAAGGCGTGCGACGATATCAGATCCAGCGTCTACAAGCAAACGCATGGCTACACCGTCAGTATCGGATGTGCGTCCTCCGTGCTACTCGCACGCTTGGCTCTACGCAAGGGTAAACCCAATGGCTCGTACGTCGCCTGGTTTGACAACGATAACGACAAGACACGTACTCATTCGTTTATCGACCAATTCAGCTTAAAGGATTTGCCCGGTATCGGTTACAGCACAAACGAAAAGATCCAACAAGAGTTTGGCAGCGATATTGCAACCGTATCGGATTTAAGACAATGTTTGCAAGATGTCTCAGGCCTATCGAGACTCACCAAGCGTATAGGCTCGAAAAATACCAAAAAACTTGAGACGTACTTGAACGGTAACGACGACGATGAAACGTTGAGCATGGTTAAGGACCCACGCGCGTTCTTCCAGAAAAAATCCCTTTCCGTAGAAGTAAACTACGCGATAAGGTTCAAGACCATCCATGAGGCAGACACGTTCCTTGAAAGGCTATCCCAGTATCTTTGCGACAAATTGAAAGACACCAGGGCATTGACTAGGCAGGTTACTCTTAAACTGATGAAGAGGGCTGCGGGCGCGCCCGTAGAGCCTCCAAAGTTTATGGGTATGGGTCGATGCGATGCCGTTAGTAAAAGTAGCACGCTCGGTGCCAGTACGGATAAACATGGCACCATCGCGTCAGAGTGCAAGACCCTTTTCAGACTCTTGAGCGTGCCTCCAACAGAAGTGAGAGGAGTCGGTATCCAGTTCCACAGGCTAACTGGAGACCCAGCTCAGCAGCAGCAAGGTGCAACTAAAAACGACATAGCATCGGACTTGTTGCAGAAGAGAAGGGCACGGTCAGAGGAGGTTGTGGCAGCACAATTTGATGTAGATCCACACACCCCGCCAGCAAAGAGCATTGCCAACTCGCCAATCAAAAACTACTGGGACCGTCACCTCAAACGTAGCGTTACGCCCTTCGAGTATGACTTCCCTGAAGAACTCGATCCCGAGTTCATGTCAAATTTGCCGAAAGAAGTCCAAGAAGAAGTTCTTCTGCACCATAAAGTAGCGAAAAGGGCGAAGAAATCGCTTCGCTCCAAGGTTAACGGTGATCCACAAAAGCAAATCAAGCAAACTCAAGATCTACATTTCATACATGACGGAAGGCTCGTTCCGCCACTATCATTCCAAGGTTTAAAGTCAGTAAAACAAGTCTCTAAGACTCTTGTCGATTGGGTAGATGCGACCATTGAGGCTGGTCCTCACGATAAAGATCTCCAACTCTTCATGGACTACCTTGAAAAGTTGGCAGACCAAGGTCGCTCGCATATTATCCTACAGTTGATAAAAACAATAAAAACAAGAATCGAAGATCATTACAGCATGGCACCAGCAACCACCAATTTAGAAAATTGGGAATACTTGTTGCTTCGTAAACTCGTGCCCATTCTAAACAGAACAAGGTCCGATGTGGACTATAATCTGGTATTTGATCTATGATGATGACGTTGTGTAGAACTTTATAAGAGTATGACTTTCAATTCTCTATATATAGTTTAATTAATATATTCTTTTTGTTTTAATTATATTAATCAATGTAAATTTAATTTTATTCTATTCTATTATATCTTTAATTCTATCTTTTAACATATCATCACAGTATAACTCGTCTCTTAAGTACCTGTTCTTGTATAATCAGTTATAAAGAGTCCTGTATATATATATGGGGGGGTTGTGTGTGTTCATAAATTGCAATTGTTGCAAGCTGTGGTGGTGGTGATAGAAGGAGATGGATGGGGTGGAAGAGGGGTTCATTCAAAAAAATCTGGTTCTGAAACAGATTAAGCGGTCAACACACGTAGAGTGTTGGAGTTACCGACACCAGCGGCGAAACCTTGGATGGTGACAATAGTGTCACCGTCAGCCAAGACACCCAATTCCTTAGCCTTCTTGATACCGAAGTTGATTCTCTTTTCAACATCGACAGTCCATTCGGAGTCGGTACCTTCTTCGTATACGAATGGGAAGACACCTCTATATAGATGAGAGAATCTAGCGGCTCTTGGGTTTCTGGTAACCATAACGATTGGGACGTTTGGCTTGTACTTGGAGACCAATCTTGGGGTGTTACCGGTGGTAGACAAAACGATCAAAGCCTTAGCCTTTTGTTCAAAGACAGCGGAAACGGAGGCAGCGGCGATGGTTTCGGTGGTAGAGGTTGGCTTTGGAGTCAAGTTTCTCAAGTCATCGTAGGTTGGGATGTATGGGATAGCTTGTTCAGCGATCAAAGCGGTTTCAGCCATGGTCTTGACAGCGTTAATTGGGTAGTTACCCTTAGCGGTTTCACCAGACAACATGACACAGTCAGCACCATCTAGAACGGCGTTACCGACATCAGAGACTTCGGCTCTGGTTGGTCTTGGGTTGTAGGTCATGGATTCCAACATTTGGGTGGCACAGATAACTGGCTTACCGGCCAAGTTACACTTAGCAATCAACATCTTTTGGACAGCAAAGACTTGTGGAGCTGGGATTTCGATACCCAAGTCACCTCTGGCGACCATAACACCGTCAGTAACCTTCAAGATTTCGTCAAAGTTGTTAACACCTTGTTGGTTTTCGATCTTGACAATGATCTTGATGTCCTTACCGTCTTCACCCAAGACTTCTCTGATGGTCAAAACATCTTGAGCAGTTCTGATGAAAGAAGCAAAGATCATGTGGACACCGTTCTTGACACCGAATCTCAAGTCGGCCTTGTCCTTTTCGGACAAAGCTGGCAAATCGACATCGGTACCTGGCAAGTTAACACCCTTGTGGGAGCAGATCTTACCGGCGTTCAAGGACTTGACCTTCAAGGTCTTGTCGTCAACGATTTGCAAAACTTCAAAGGACAAAACACCATCGTCAACGTAGATGATTCTACCAACGTCAATGACCTTGGTGATGTTCTTGTAGTCGACGTACATAACCTTGTCGTCACAGGCCTTAGCGTACTTCTCGTCAGTGGAGAAGATCATCTCGTGGTTTGGAGGAATTGGGTAGTCGACATCGTTGGTGGTGGTACCAGTTCTGATTTCTGGACCCTTGGTGTCCAAAGCAATGGCCAATGGTCTACCTGGGTACAATTCTTCGGACTTTCTAGCGTTGTCCAAGACAGTTTGGTGGTATTCGTAAGAACCGTGAGAGAAGTTCATACGGACAATGTTCATACCAGCCTTTCTCAATTCAACCAAGGTTTCTGGGTTGTTGGTCTTTGGACCAATGGTACAAATGATAGAGGTTCTTCTCAAGTTGGCCCCGGTGTCGGTGCTCAAGTTGGTCAACCAGCCTAATCTAGATTCCATTGCGTACGGTTTTTTTTGTGTGAGTGATGATGTGTCAAGGGTATAGAGAATATCTTCCTTGGTCTTGTAAGAAACAAAACTAAAACTAAAACTTTAATTAACTACTAACTAATAATAACGTCAACACACATAAAAGTGGTCCTAAACATCCTAAACCTTTATTCTTTCAAACCGATCGATTGCACTCTTTTATATACTAAATTAAAATAACGAAAACCACCACCACAACCACCACCCATCCCATCACATCCCATCTCTCTTTTTGATTTCCACTTTCCAATTGCGAACCATCAGACAGCAGCAGCTAGCAGCAGCAGCAGCATGCCATGCTGACATTCTAGTGTGGTATCATTTCTCTCGTATCCCAATGGGCATCCATCATCCATCCCACTGGGTATCCTACTGGTATCCTACTGGTATCCTACTGGTATCCTACTGGTATTCTGGTGAAATAGAGGCATGAAAAAAAAAACCAATATCACGATTCTTGGTGCTTCAACGGCTTGGAAAGTGGTGATGGGAAGCTGCGAGACGGGAAATAGTGGAATGCATGGGGAAGAGTGGAAGCCGGAGGCACGGTGACGAGGAAAAAGGAAGCCCAGGGTGCTGGCAGAGGGCGGGCGGCGTGTATTGTGGGAGTGGATGCCGTCGGGACGGAAGGCTGGCTTCGTGTGTTGGGGCGGGCTTCGTGTGTTGGGGGAGCGGACGGGCTTCCTGAAGGAGGGGAAGGTACGTTTCGGGAAAGACAAGGTGACGCCAGACGGTGCCGCAGTGGTGCTGGAAAAACTGGAATCCGGAAAAACAAAAACCAACACCAAAACAGGAAAACAAGAAAACAAGAAAACGAGAAAACAAGAAAGGCGGAGGGAAGAAAAGAAACGTACACCCACGTACCACACTACTGTTGGCTTTTGGTTTGGCTTTTGGTTTGGCTTTTGGTTTTCCAACAGAGCAAAACGGGGGAGGGGAGAACGAAAAAAAAAAAAAGGCCAAAAAAAAAAAAAGACCAAAAAAAAGACCAAAAAAACTGAAGAAAAGGCCAAGACGGAAAAAACCGAAATTAGAAAACGAAAGGGGGTGTGTGGGGTGTGGAATGTGGAATGTGAGGTGTGGGGAGAAGAAGAAATTTTGTTTTGTCCACGTGATGTGTAATGGGCGACAGATCAAACTACGTCACAGTAATAATAGTAGTAGTACATAAGAAGATGTATATATTATATTATATTATATTTATATCTTAATGAATAATGAAGTGAAATGAATATATGTAGAATATGTGGTCTGTGACCCCTGGCGGCAGCTCAGAATAGCCAGTTGAGAATCTTCTCCCACAGGTTTCTTGGTGGGATACGTTTGGCGTCCAACTCCTTGGTCTCTTCTTCGATCTCTCTCAAACCCGTCGTGACGTCTATTTGGTGTACTGGAATGAACCATTGGCTCCAGGTTCTGGTGTAGGCCTTGTGGCCTACCCAGAGCGCCACAAAGGCTGGTAGAGTGATGTATGCGGCAATGAAGTCCTTGTAGCTCCAGTGGACAAGGGACTCGTAACCGTTCACGAGACAGATCAAGCCGATGAAGATGACGTAGAAGTAGGTCAGGTAGGGTTGGAATGGGGTCTTGAAGGGCAATCTGCTGTACAAGTCGTTGTAGAAAACAGCCTTTCTGAAACGGAGGTATGCGACACCGGCGCACATCCAGCCAAGGAAACCAGAGATGGTGGAGATGTTGGAGAACCAGTTGAAAACGTCAGCGGTGGAAGAGGAGACGTTCAAGTACGCAAGACACGACACAATGGTACCGCAAGCGACACCCGCGTATGGAACACCGAATCTGTTCACTCTCTTGAACACTTTGGGAGCGTAGCCGTCTTGTGCTAGCGATAGCAACGATCTGCTTGTGGCGTACATGAAAGAGTTACCGGAGGACCACGCAGAAGAAAGAATACACACGTTGATGATGTGTGGGAGCACCTTGATACCTGCGTTCTGGATCCCAATGACGAAAGGAGATGAACCTGCACCTGCTTTACCTTGATTCAAAGCGTTGACTAGCACGGGATCAGTTCTGGAAACGATCACACCCGCGCATAAAGACGACACACAGTAGAAGAAAATCAATCTCCAGATAAATCTTCTAGCAGCCTTCTCGATGTTCCTTCTGGAGTCCTGTGCCTCGGTGGAAGTCAAGACAACCAATTCCGGGCCCAAGATAAATGCAAAACCGGCACGGATAATACCGGTGACGATGTCGGAAAATCTACCAGAGTTACCTTTAGCCAAATGGTAAGCCCATGCACCTGGATGATCCCAATAACGGAACCCTAATCTGTCGTGGTTTGGACCACCACCGAAAAATAGAACAATGGACACGAGGATGATACCCAAGATACAGAGGACTTTTAAAGAACAGAAGATGGCCTCTGAGGTACCGTAGAATTCAACAGCAGTAAAGTTCAATAACACAATGACACCAATGAAAATCGTGATCCACACGGCCTTGGGCACGGCTGTGGTCCAATACGTAACAACACCAGAAGCAGCCGTACATTCTGCTGCAACAAGAATGATGTAACAGTACACGTAGTTCCAACCAACGGCAAAACCAAGCGATGGGTCCACGTATCTCGTCACCAACGTCGAGATACTACCACCAGTCTCGTCGTTATTTGGAAGACCAGGCAAGAAACACACCATCTCAGCCAACGCATTCATAACCGGGTAGATAACCGTGGACATAATACAGTACGAAATGAAGAGCCCTGCAGGTCCACATTTGTTCAACGTTGCAGAGGTACCAACAAACAAACCAGTACCTATACATCCACCAATAGCAATCAATTGGATGTGTGACGATTTAAGACCCTTTTTTAGTGCATGTCCGCCGGCCTCTGGACCTTCCGAAATCTCATGTTGTTTTTCTGAATCGTTCGAGTACGCCGTTAGATCAAGTTCGTACACTTGACCCGTCTGTTTATCTACGACACTGGACTCACCAGCATCCTTCAAGTCCTGTAAATTAGACATGATTGATTATATTTTAGACACTAAAATTTCTTTTGCGTCGTTGTTCTTCTTACCACCACACTGCTTGCTATAAGCTTAAATAAAACCAACCTTAAAGCGATATTAACACCGCCACCAGTACATAAACGTCTAAATCACATCTCTTATATACATATCCCGGAGATATTGATGCCAACAGTCACACCGACTCGATGGCTAACCTTTCGGACAGCGGGGTCATGATTCCTATCCTCTTCTACTCTAGCCACCGGTGGAGGAGAATTCTTCCTAATCAGCAAAGATAATAAAAAATAATAATAATAATAATAATACCATAATACCATACACACACACACACACACTACGTATGTCACAGGACCCTTTGTACTTCAACCATACTACTACTCTCCATTTTCCACTATATCTATCTAATCTAGCAGTACAAGAACATAACTAAAAAAAAAAAAAAAAAATAAACGGTACTCCCCATCTAATCAATCAATCAATTAATCAGTCATCACTTACAAAACCGCCCACCCACTTCGCTCTTCCCCTTTCCAGCCACTCACTCCGTTCATCCTATTCAATCTCTCTCTCTCTCTCCCAAAATAACACTCTCATCTCATCTCTTTCCTCACTGTATCATATCATTGGGCTCTAAACTCAAAACTACATTGTAACAATGGCTGTAGTAGTAGTAGCAGAAATGGTAAACATCGCAAAAATAAAGCCAACAGCTTCAACAGGACCAAAACACCCTAGAAACACCCGTACGCAAGTCCAGAAACACCTCGAAGGCTTTTGGGCTCCTAGGGTTCTTCACTTACATAATGAAAAGAAACGCCCGTAAGGCACTAAACATGCCCTTCTGGTTCGATTGTCTCTTTTCTTTGTTTCTTTTTTAAAAAAACTCACGCGCCCGTGTTATGCGCGCGCAAGAGGTGTGCCCCTCGGCACCTCTGCTTTTGGGAGCAGCCGATCATCTGCTCGGCGTTTTCTGTGCACGCGTTTTTGTGTACTGTTGTTTATGGTTTTGTGTACTTCTTTTTTTTTTTTTTTAAATTTTTCTTTGGGACCCGCCCAGAGAAAGTGCCGTGCACTCCGGCGGGTTCGCAATTCCGCCGGTAGCGGACTTGATCGGGGGTGTGCGCGTACGTGTGCAGTGGGAAACTGCGCTTTGGTATGAGGTGTGTGGGTGGAGAGCGTTCCACCCGTGCATCGCGATTTTTTGATCGGTGTGGGGACGGGAACCCAATTCCGATAAAACCAGGTCACGTGGATATTAGATTTCTTGTTTTTTTTTTTTTAATCTTCTTCGGAGCTGCTTGCCCGCGAGTACGATGATTATGCGTCATATCGTATCTGAATCATGCTTGAAGAAACTGAGAAGTAAAAAAAAAAAAGGTATTTTATCGACAGGAATTATGCATTGAACCCCATTGACCTGACTTATCGGTGTGGATCTGCTGGATCTTCGCAATTGAGCTCACGGGTAGCCGTTTCCGTAGATATATATCGGGCTTTGATCGATTGATTCATTCATCTAACACACAGCTAAGCGAAAAGTAAGCAAGATGAGCTCGATTCCATTTGGACATCAGTTCAAAGATAAGTACTTTGGATACTTGGATCCCGAAGTGACGCTGACGAACCATGGATCGTTCGGAACAACACCCGGCATTGTTGTTGATGCTGCCAAGAGAGCTCTCGAAAGACATGAGAAGTACCCTTGTCGAGATGCGTTGTATACTGTTACAGATGAGTACAAGAGACAATTGAAGCTGGTTGCAGGGTACTTGGGGTTGGAATACCTCAATTGTGCGTTTGTGACCAATGCTACCACTGGTGTGAACACGGTTTTGAGATCGATACCGTTTGATTTCCAAAAAGATAAGGTGTTGTTCCACTCGACCACGTATGGGGCTTGTGCTAACACGGTGAAGTTTTTGCACGACTACTTCGGGTTGCAATACGATGTGGTTGAGATCAATTATCCATGCGAAGACGATAGTATTTTGGAGGCGTTTGAGGCGAAGCTCAAGACGAAAGAGTATAAGCTTTGTCTTTTCGATTTGATCACATCTCATCCCGGTGTCACTATTCCTTACAAAGGCATCATTGAGCTGTGCCATAAGTACGATACCTGGTCGTTAATTGATGGAGCACATTCAGCTGGACAGGTAGATTTGAAGTTCATCAACGAGTTGAAGCCCGATTTCTTCACCACTAACCTCCACAAGTGGTTGTACTGTCCTAAATCGGTAGCACTGTTATACGTGGATCCAAAACATCATGCTATGATTCAGACCATGCCCATCTCCCACAACTACTCCAGTCCAGACTGCCAGTACATCGAGGGAGACGACGAGCACAACGCAAACCTCCTAATTAACAAGTTCGCATTCGTAGGCACTGCTTCGTATGCGTCTTACATGGCTTGCGAAGTCGCGTTGACGTTCCGTAAGGAAATTTGCGGTGGTGAGGACAAGATCCGCCAATACCAGTTTCAATTGCAGGAAAAGGCAATTCCCAAAGTTCTCGAAGTGTTTGGAGACGGTAGCAAGTTGCTTGAAAACTCTACAAATACATTGCGTCCTCCAGGGTTGTTCTGCGTTGAGCTTCCAATTCCAGAGGATCTTAAGTTCTTGGTTACCAAAATGACTGCAGACCCAGTCTTCTTCGCAAAGTTCAAAGCCACTTGTGAGAAAACAGCAGTGTTTGACCACAAGTGTCATGCTCCATTCACCTTGAATAACAACCACATCTTCGTTAGATTCTCAGTGCAAGTATTTAACGAGGTTCAAGACTACGAGAAGGCAGCAGCTGTAGTGAAAGGGATTATTTATGAGAATTTGAGGAAAGAAGCTTCAAGCTCATGAGAAACTGACTCTAGGTGCTCGGATATTCAATTTCATATATGCGTATATATGTATGTACCGGATGTATTCATATCCTTTTTATCATATTTGTACTTCTAATGTTACATTTCAGGACATAATTGTTAAAACGAAACAAGTACGAAAAGAAAAAAAAAAACATTAAAGGCTTAACCTAGCTAAATGTTTACTACTTAGACATCACGCATCATATATGAAGAACAATACAAAAACAAGGACATTATACAAAGGCTCAATCATTGGGTAAGTGATCGCAGCAGCTGCCTTCTCTTCTTTCCAACATCGTTTCAAACACAAATAACCTAAATCATCATGTCTGAAACCATTCGACAGTCTAGAGATGAGCTAATACAATCTTTGCATGTTGGAATGTCAGACTTTTCAGTTGTTGACAAAACAATACAAGTGATCCAATTCTTCGAAGTCGACCCCCTTATGCTGGAAAGGGAGCTGCCTGCACTAATATCAAAACTATCATCGCATTATCTTTCTGCAGAAGAAGATACCCAACTTAAGATATCGCGAATCTACTATCAATTTGCTAAGATCTTTCTAAACAGAAGAGTACGAGTACACATCCCGGTTAATATCTATGATCTCAAACCGGTTTTACAATTACTGACAAGAAAGGATAACTGGTACTGCGAATACTTCTTGATGTCGTGGCTCACCATGCTAGTTATGTCACCATTTAAGTTTGATAATGATACCGATATCATGAAAGCGGTAGCTAAGTTTGATAATGTGGCATTGATCAAACCATTGCAATCAATGGTGAAAGCAGAACTGTGGTCAAGAAATGAAAGGCTTTATGTATTACCAGATGATTTAATGCAAATGGATATCATTGATCTTAATTATTTCTTGAAGATGTTGAAACATAAATCGAAATACCCTTTCACTACTGAACAATTGACAGGAATGACGGAACATATCACGTCTTTGACCTCCTTTAATAACGAATTAGAAGGTCTCTATTTATTAAAACTTCTTCCAAAGCTAACTATCTTGTTGGCAGACTCAGAAGAGACCTGGCAATGTATTTATGATATCATATTTTGGTTAACTTCATCAATAAATCTATCCTTCACAGATCTTAGGTTTAAATTGGCCAAAACTGTCTCTAAAATAGTCCTTTTCATATCTAACTCAAATCCAACATCTGCAGAAATGATAGTTGAAGACTGCGTTGAAGATACGGAAAAAATGATACAGACTAACACAAATGATTCTATGGATGCTGAACGATTGCATACGCTTTTATTAGTGCTCGCAGAGTTTTGTCGGAACAAGCTATTGACCGTAAGTCAAATCGAGGCATTTACATCTAATATACTCCCAACTGTTAGCAAATTTCAACAAAAGAGAATGATGAGTACTCAAGGACATCAAATTAGGGACGCAGGCAACTTTTTCTGTTGGAGTTTATCAAGAGATTATACAAATATCCCGTTACCTTGTTTAGAGGAAATGTTTTTAAGCTTGCTATTTACGGCTAATTTCGATCACTCTCCTCTAATTAGAAAATCTGCAATGGCTGCCTTACAGGAATGTTTGGGAAGGCAAGGAAATAAATTCTTAGATAATGTGGTTGTGGTCAGACTTGTAGAAATTCATCTAGGACAATTATCGAACGCAAGGCTTCTGTACCAACTTTTCAAGGACAAGTACTCTCAATATTGTGAGAAAATGGTGGAGTGGCTCGTGTTATTCACAATAGGCAAAGATTATGAATTTCAATTGGTAAAGTCAACTACAGATCTTCTTTCAACTATGATATCAGAGTTTAAAGACGATGAATTCAATAAATTAGTCAATAAATTCAACTTAAAATTGGCCGAGTTAGGATTGCGGAATCGCGATACAGACATATGTGCAAGATCTTCCTATTTGAATTTCAAAATTGGATGTCAAACGTTAACAATTCAAAAAGATATTCTTGACGTATTACATAAATACAGTATTCCAAAGGTTTGGAACGAACAGGTATCTTTCCAAGCCCTTTCTGAGCTATATGGTTTACTATCACTGGCAAAAAGAGGCCATCCCCTTTCAAAAGATCTAGCAGAAAGAGTGTTCATGATAGTAAGGAACGTGAAATCTAATGATTATAACCACCAAGATATATCCAATCTATTCAATGAACTAGTGTTCCATATCTCCAAACACGATGAATGCTTTTTAGATGATGAGACAAAGCAATTCTTTTGGAAGACGTTTGATAATCTTTTCAAATTTGAACAGCCTCTTGTCTGTTCTGCAGCACCATTCTTGTACGAACACCAATTCATTTCCCTCTTCTATGATGTTGTACCGAAAATTTCGTGTGAATTCAAAGGTAAAATGATTAATTCACTCTCGGAGGCCCTTCCATCTTATGAAATTAACGACGATTTAAAACAGTTTTTAAAAGATGTTCTATTATTCTTGGAAGATTATACCACAACAAACCAGGGAGATGTCGGAAGAATTACGAGACTTTCCACCATAAATTTAATTGCCAAGCATATGGAGTTGTTCCAGGATGCAGCTTTCAGCGAAATTCTCCAGGTCAATTTGCTAAGATTAATGGGAGAACCTGCTACAGAATTGAGAGAAAAGTCATTTGAATTACTGTGTAGGTTTGAAAATGTCCATTTCCCAGATATGCCCTTTGATTCTAAAATTATTGCGCTGTATCATAACTTCTACAAATGGAACAGGGAGTTTTGGAAAGGATATTTCTTTTCTGCAGGCGCTATACACTCGACAGATAAACAAATTTCATCAGCTGTTGATCAATTGATGGCTTACTATATAACTCTTGATGAAGAGGAAAGATTAAGAACTGTCAATGAATTTGTTCGTATAATTCCTTCTGCTAGTGAATTAAAGGAACTCCAGGAAAATAACTCCAAAAAGAATCTAGTGGGTGCCATACGAAAGGATGGAACAAAAACCATATTGACATTTATGAATGGCTGGTGTAGACTGTTAGAATCTGGACTGGAGTTACCTAATGATTTCTCCAGTGGGGGATTTTTCGCCCGGGTTTACAATTTACAGCTAGCTGCTAAATCTGTTTCAATAACCACATATTCTTTCAAACTTCTTACATCACTAGTTTGCAATCAACTGTTGAATGAGACACAAGCTTCTAAACAGTTAGCTAACAGTTTGATAGGTATTTTCTTAAAGGGTTTTACTAAAATGAAGCACAAAACCACTTTTTCAAATACCCAAAAGGTTGCTTTAGAGTTACTTATCCAGATTTACATGTGTTCTAATAAAACAGAGAGTATTGCTTTGTTGAAGGATAACTCCGAATCACCACAGCAGTTGTGCACTCTAGACCACACTTTGCTCTTTCTCTAAGTTTCTCCGTGCATGATTAACGAATTCACGTATCTTTTTTAATACTCCGTCAACCTTTTTAGCGTTTTTTATGTCATCTTGTACCCTGTACCCGTTATCGATCTCCCTACTGGGCGGTTTATAAGAAATTAGAGGATGAGTTTGAATAATATTTTCTAGGAATGCATCAGATATTTCTGCTTCGATTCCATGAATTTTATAGTGTTCTAGAATAGCATGTTCTATTTTCTTTACTCCATAACCTAGAGCATCCGATGCTTCTGAGAGTGCATTATTGATAGAAGTTGGGAAGCTGAAGTAATAATTGTTGCCATTAAATGCAAGAAATCTTTTACTGAATTTTTTCAAAAAGTCAGAATAATAGGGGTAGAATCCACCATATGTGTTTCCTTGCAAGGATGATTTGAACAAAATAGAATAGTGAAATGGTGTTAGCTGAATTTCTGGAAGTTTTGTGCACACACGGAATAAATCTGAAGCAGTTTTCTTAACAGGATCAGTCGAATGTGAGAGGGCTGCGAAGAGGGATCCAAATATTAGACTATAATCAACTGAATACTCACCATTACCCTCGAATAAAACAGCATAGTCAGGATCATTCAAGACATGCTCAAGGAAAATGATGGTGTTATCATGATTTCTGCTACTGACAGCTTTCAAAATAACTTCAAATAGTTTTCCTTTGAGGTTTAGATTATATTCCGGTTTCACCAAGCTTCTTAAAAATGCATAATATTCTGTTCCTTCTGTAAAAGGTGGCACTTTAGTAGTCAAAAAGTCCAAGTTTTCTTCAAACTGTTTAAGATCAATATTAGATCCATGCAATATTCTTAATACCAAATCCATATCGGAGTCTTCAATGTCATTGAGGCAAAGTGTGTTACAAATGGGCGCATATGTGTCGGGGTAAAGCTCCAAAAGCAATTTGTTAATTTTCTTAAGCGATAGCCTCTCAACGAAAGAACTGTAGACTATGAGTTGTTCTTTCCTAAAACCAAAGCCCATTTTAGAATACGTTTCAATTCCCATAGATGCCACATCCTCATCACCAAGTATTACGAAACGATCAATAAAGCGTTCAATCTCAAATTGAACTGCGAATAGAGACATGAGTTCTTGGCCCAGTATATTATTTTTGAAATATGCCACTAAATGAGCTCGTTGATCCGTTTCTTGATAAAAATTCAACATTGCTATATCTTTTATTGTTTTCTTTCCGATTTCAGGTAGGTCTTTACAGTTTTTGAATATGATATCCAAAGCGCCTTCTAGTCGGAAGATCGATCGAGATTTGTTGATCAAACGCAAGGATCGTATTAGAAATGAAATCGAAGGCTGTTCATTGTTGATTTTTGTACAATACTTTTCCAGTAAATAGTAGCTGTGTTTTTCGAGTACCCTAAGTTCAAATCGGCTCAACACATTCTTCGTATATGCAGACATTAACTTATTGAGAGAGAAGTATATTTCTTCTGGTATTCCCTTATCATCTGTATACAATTTATTTTCCGATGGCTTAACCCACTCTATTTGGTTGTGCTTAATCACATTTAGCATTTGGAACGCCTGTTTAAAATCACCTTGTCTTTGAAGAACTTCTAAGTAAGAAGAAACCGCTGGGAGCGACAACACATTTCTTTTAGCACCTATATTCTTTTCTGGATTCTTATACCATGTAGAATTGAGAAAGGCCCTTGTAGAATCATTGAGAAGTCTATCTCCTCCATGATCCAAAGAGATTTCATCCGCCAACGTTTCTTTCAATAGTGTTAGATATGATTGATCGTACCTTTGGGTTGGTTTGCTCTTGGGTATCACTTTAGTTAACGGCTTGGCTTTATTCATATTGTGACTATGAGATGTATTTCAAAAACCAGTTTAGTATGTGCGGTTTACAGCTGTATATGCACCAAGTCTTTCGGAAAAGAACCAATGGAGTGCACTTTGATATTTTGAAGACCAAAGTTTTTCCAGTATCTACCCTACAGCTTTGGCTCCCATCTGAAGAGTTGTATCTCTTTTCAACTTTGCTTCACTTTCTTTATTTTAGATATTATTTCATTTTAATTTTCAATTTTCATGTCGTTGAAGGGACTTCTTTTGTTACAAGTGTAGTAATAATAATGATAATGATAATGATAAATCTCTAACAGTGAGAGACATAAAAAATACGTTCTGTAGAAAACAAAGAAACAAGAAATCGATAGACGGATATACATATATATTAAGAGAAAATGGGAACACCGAAAACATTTTATATATATCTATGCTTTTTTCCGGGAAACAGAGAGTCACATCTTATTTGAAAAAAGCTTCAATCGTTTGCTTGGATTTTTTTCTGGAGAAAGTTTGACACTTTTCGGCAGTTTATGTTTCGTTGAGGCAAAGATATCCATGTTTTCGTCGACTTTAATGGGCTCTGAGCTGCCTTGTAGTACCTTCTTTCTGTAGATTCTCTCTAGTTGGCTAGTGTGTTTTTCTATCCAAATTTGATGCAATGCTTCTTTCACGTTGCATCTTTGCTGGGTGGAAACTTGAAGACATTTTCTTACGAAGCTCTTGGCTGAGTCTGTGATGGGGATCCATTGTTTTGCACTAAAATTGAGGTGTCCACTGCGAACGCTTCTCACTATACTTCCCTCGGAACCATCGCCATAAAACGGCGATATGCCGGTCAACATTATATGCGTTATAACACCAAGGGACCAAATATCGCATTTTGAATCGTAGCCAATATTTTCTGGGTCCAACGTTGCTGTCCGGCTGAAGGAGCGGTACACGTTACGATCCGCTTTGAATCCCACTTCTGGAGCACAGTACTCTGGTGTTCCAACTACGGTGTGCATTCTCTCCTTGGTGCATTGCGACAGCTCTTTTGCAATACCGAAATCGGCCAAAACGACTTTGGTACAAGGTTCAGGGGTATGCAATAGGATATTGTCTAGCTTCAAATCCCTGTGCACAATGCCATTTGAATGTAGGAACTTCAAGGCTAGCAAAATTTGGTACGTTATGATTAACGACTCGGTTTCAGAAATCGGAACCAAACAGTCACCCTTGGCCAAATACGAGAAAAGGTCCCCGCCAGATATCAAGTCCTGGAAAATGTATATGTTTCCAACAGAATCCACGCACGATTGATGTATTTTGATGATATTTGGGTGGTCCAACTTCTCAAGTATCGATGCCTCTTTCACCATGCGGGTCTTGGAAGTGTTGATGATTTTCACGGCGTACGAAGGCGGCTTTTTGGTTGTTGCGCTGCTACTCTTTTTCTGCTCGTGCTTTTTCTTTGCCACTAGCACATGTCCAAACGTCCCAGAACCCACAATTCGCGGAACTATCTCCCACGTATTCCACTTCATCTGCACCCTGAGCCCGGCCAAAAACTGCGACATAGTCTCACTCTTGACCGAAGAAAACTTAAAACTTACACCATTAGGAAGCTCAATCAAATCCTGGTTGCCCAACAAATAAGGCACATCTCTTTCCAACTCCTCTCCATTCACCGTTGTCCCATTCAAAGACACATCCTTGATGTAGCACAACGGAATACTCTCGGGATCGAACCGTATCCCCCATAGAATACAATGAACGCTCGACACAGATGGATGGTCCACTGAATACACACACTCCTGTGTGTTACGACCCAATCTTAGCACCGAATTGGTCTCTATCGGGAAATGATTCAGTATGAACTCCGAACAACTCTCTCCATCTTCAGCATACTGCACCTCCAAAAGCCCCAACACATTATCCATTGCTTTCAAGAATGCCGAATGCCCTGCTTGAGAGGCTAATGCGTATGGTATTACCTCTCTTTTCCAGTGAGGGCTGGGCGGCAAAAATCATTCTCGAGATTCCCGCTTTATATAGTTCCAGGTTTTCAGCTCTAGTTTTTTATTTTTTATTTTTTATTTCTTAGCCGCCCAGAAAAACCGTTCTCGGCGGCTAAGAAATAAAAAAAAGACAAAAAATTCAATCCTTTTTTTTTTTTGGACAGAAACCACGTGATATAACAATTCTGACCGGGTAACACCACATCCTGTTTGAGTCACATGTACGTTGAATTTCCGTATCCGGGTAACACACCCTCCGTCCCTCCCTCCCTTTAAAAATTAATTATGGCAGCAGCAGCAGCCACACAGCCTTAAAACAGAGTCAGGCATTAATCTAATCAAAATCAATAATAAAATCAGCTAGCTAACTAGATAGAAGCAACAAAAAAAAAAAGAAGGACCGGCATTGGCACCATCCAACACACGCACGCATGCTCCATACTTCCGTCTGATCCTGACCCTTACCCTGCGTTCCAGCAATATGAATGCGTGACCACCATACTCCCCACCATACTTCCCACCACCATACTCCTCACCTGTCCCGCCCGATGGCATCTATAAAGGCCACCAGCTCCTGTTCATTACGCCGGTTTCGGTCTACCATTCATTCTACCCTACGAACTACTCTCATTATTACTCATTCCAAGCGTTTTCTGGGAAGCACATAAAAAAATTTGAAAAATTTGGAAAATTTCAAGTCTGAAAAAAAAAAAAAAAAAAAACTGTGATGAGCCATCGCATCGATGAATAGTGTATGTAATATATATATATATATATAAGTCAGTCAGTAAGTAGGTAAGTATGTATGTAGAAGAGTGGGTAGGTATATTTGGGTAATTAATTATGTTTAGGTGGATTCGTGATAACACAGGGCTAGGATAGGAATTAAGAAACCAGGAAACGTGCGCGCGCAAAATGCTTTTCAAGAATACGGTTGTGCGGTTGGCACAGGCTGGGAACAAGGTGATTCCCCCAGTAAAGCTAGGGTATAAGAACATGCTCAAGGATCCATCGGTCAAATATAGACCATATCCACAAATCGAGTTGAAAAACAGGCAGTGGCCTTCGAAAACGATCACGAAGGCGCCAAGATGGCTTTCGACGGATTTGAGAGACGGAAATCAGTCATTGCCGGATCCAATGTCTGTTGAGCAGAAGAAAGAGTACTTCCACAAGCTAGTGGAGATTGGATTCAAGGAAATCGAGGTATCGTTCCCATCGGCATCGCAAACGGACTTTGATTTCACGAGGTACGCTGTGGAGAATGCGCCAGAAGACGTGTCGATCCAGTGTCTAGTGCAGTCAAGGGAACATTTGATTAGAAGAACGGTAGAGGCTTTGAGCGGTGCCAAGAGGGCTACCATCCACACATATCTAGCGACCTCAGACATGTTCCGTGATATTGTTTTCAACATGTCGCAAGAGGAGGCTGTGAAGAAGGCCGTGGAGGCTACGAAGTTGGTCAGAAGTCTAACGAAGGACGATCCGGCACAGAGTGCCACGCGTTGGTCTTACCAGTTTTCTCCAGAGTGTTTCAGCGATACCCCAGTAGAGTTTGCTGTTGAGATCTGTGAAGCCGTCAAGGCTGCATGGGAGCCTACGGAGGACAACCCAATCATCTTCAACTTGCCAGCCACCGTCGAAGTCGCAACTCCAAACATCTACGCTGACCAAATCGAATACTTTGCAACGCATATCTCGGAACGTGAAAAGGTCTGCATATCCACTCACACTCACAACGACCGTGGCTGTGGTGTCGCCGCCTCAGAACTAGGTATGTTGGCTGGTGCCGACCGTGTTGAAGGTTGTTTGTTCGGTAACGGTGAACGTACCGGTAATGTCGATTTGGTTACCGTTGCTTTGAACATGTACACGCAAGGTGTTTCCCCAAATCTCGATTTCTCAGATATCAACTCTGTCATTGAAGTGGTGGAAAGATGTAACAAGATCCCAGTGTCCCCAAGAGCTCCTTACGGTGGTGACTTGGTCGTCTGCGCCTTCAGTGGTTCCCATCAAGACGCTATCAAGAAGGGCTTCAACTTGCAAGAAAAGAGACGTGCCGAGGGCGACCAACGCTGGAGAATCCCATACCTCCCATTGGATCCAAAGGATATCGGCAGAGACTACGAAGCTGTCATCCGTGTCAACTCCCAATCCGGTAAGGGTGGTGCTGCATGGATCGTCCTAAGATCTTTGGGCCTCGACTTGCCAAGAAACATGCAAATTGAGTTCTCCGCAATGGTGCAAGAAAAGGCCGATTCTCTAGGAAGAGAACTTAAGGCCGAAGAAATTGTGGACACTTTCAAGCATCAATACAACTTCGACGGTTCCGCATCAACGATCTCCTTGTTGGAATACACAGTTACTAAGCTCGCTGGCGACCAGAGAACTTTGGTGGGTCAAGTGGACATCAACGGCCAAGTGGTTGACATCGAAGGTTTCGGTAACGGTCCAATCTCCTCCCTTGTCGATGCCTTGTCCAACTTGTTAAACGTCAAACTCGGTGTCGCTAACTACACTGAGCACTCTTTGGGTTCTGGTACCTCTACCCAGGCCGCTTCTTATGTACACATTGCTTACAGAAGAGAAGTCGACAATGAAAGAGCCTTCCATTGGGGTGTCGGTGTCTCTGAGGATGTCTCAGATGCATCTGCTAGAGCAATTGTAGCTGCTGTCAACAAATTGATTCAAAAGGGCGAAATATCTTTGCCCTCGTTCGAATCCTCTGCAAAGGCTTCTGCTTAAAATGCTAGGATCACCGAAATAATGTCCTATCCAAAAGTTTTACAAAAAGTTAATCAAAAAATAAATTGAGTTTTTCACCAACGGAACCTTCCATAGTTCTGTCCCGTCATAGTTCTAATAACTTTCTTTCATATGGTCTTGTCTTATCAGTTATTCCAAACGACAAAAGAATGTACTGATCAAGATTCGTCCCCATTTTCTAATATTTATACATATACTGATATATATATATATATATATATATATATATATATGCACATATTCGCACACCTTTGAAAGGCGGTTCTAATATATCAGTTACATGCTCCAATTGGAAAACACGATTTACTCTACACCAAGGTTTCTTGTATAACACTTTTACGATCTTTTTGCATATTAAAAGGGGCCAGAGCTATGTTGGCTTACCTTCCTATATTAAGAAATGAAGGAAAAAAAAAAGTTACAGAGCATATTTTGATTTTGATTTGAGACTTTTGGAAGAATAAACGAACAAACTTTGAAAAGAAGATCCTAACAACCCCATTTCGCCCATTGGATAGTTGATCTTTCTTAAATAAGGGCACTCCTCTGGATCGAATTATACACGATGCACATTTTGGTACAAAGGGAACCCGAGAGAGTGGTAGCACTCGCATCTAAAAATTTTGCATTATTACTGAAATATGTCCCTCCAAAAGACAAATCACACCCAGTGTGCACGATAGAGATGGTTCCCAAAAGCTACTTGAAGCAGAGAAGCTTTGACAGATTGAGCAAGCTTGATATCCATGGTTTTATTGGGTTGATTGAGCTTGAAGGCAGTATATTTATTGGTACTATCACTGGTAAGTCGAAGGTCGCTAGTCCAATTCCTGGAGAGACCGTGAATAAAATATACGGTGTCGATTTCTTCTGTTTGGACAATGGTCGGTGGGATTTTGTTGATTTGGACTCTAATGGGTTTCCAATAATTCCCGAGGACGAATTCGTTAGTTCGTCGTCAATTCAACAACAACAACAGCAGCAACACCCTTGTCACGATATCAAGAAATTATTGTCTAATGGGTCATTTTACTACAGTTCAGACTTTGATCTGACCTCTCTACTGCAATCCAGAGGTCTCAGCGAGCATTCCTTGTCATTCGATAATTACCAGGAAGAATACATGTGGAACTCTTTCTTAATGCAAGAAATCATTACTTTCAGAAATCACTTGGATGACAAGGCGAAGCAGATCATGGATGATGAAGGGTTCTTGACTACTGTGATTAGAGGTTTCGCGGAAACTTTCCCCTCTTATATCGGCAGAATGCCTGTCAATTTAACGATGATTTCCAAACAATCTTGGAAAAGAGCGGGAACAAGATATAATGTCAGAGGTATTGATGATGAAGCTAATGTCGCAAACTTTTGTGAAACGGAATTCGTCATGTATTCGGAGGAGTATTGTTTTGCTGTGACGGAGATTAGAGGGAGTGTGCCTATATTTTGGGAACAAGATACGGCTCTTCTAAACCCTAAAGTCACTATTACAAGATCTGTAGAAGCAACACAGGCTACGTTTGATGAACACTTCCAAAAACTAATTCAAAAATACGGACCAGTTCACGTTGTTAACCTACTTTCTACGAAATCATCAGAAATTGAGCTAACGAAAAGGTACAGAGAACATTTCCAACGCTCGAAGAGACTTAAACTCAACTCTGATGTATTTTTGACAGAATTTGACTTCCATAAAGAAACGAAGGAAGAAGGGTTTGCCGCCGCCTCCAAGATCATGCCCCTTATAGAGCGTTCCATTCTCGAAAATGGTTATTTCTCCTATGATGTGAAAGAGAAAAAACAACTCTCTGAACAGAACGGGGTGTTTAGAACAAATTGTTTGGATTGTTTAGATAGGACAAACTTGATCCAACAGTTTATTTCCAGATACACTTTCATCCTGTTCTTGGAAGACTTCAATTTAATAAAACCTAAATTGCCAATGATAGAAGAATATGACTGGTATCAAAAACATAACAACATATGGGCCGACCACGGTGATGCTGTTTCGCAAATTTACACAGGTACGAATGCATTAAAGTCCTCTTTCTCACGTAAAGGTAAGATGTCCTTTGCAGGTGCACTTTCTGATGCTACCAAGTCAGTCAGCAGAATGTACATCAACAATTTCATGGATAAAAACAAGCAAATGAATATCGACGCTTTACTTGGTCGTCTACCTCATCAGCATGCTGTGGAGTTGTATGATCCAATCAACGATTACGTCAATGAGTCCCTGAGGAAGCAAGAAGCAAGCTTTACGACCTCAAGCAGTATCAAAATTCTATGTGGAACCTTCAATGTGAACGGGCTAACCAAAACTGCGGATTTATCTGCATGGTTATATCCAATCGGGGAACGTTACCTTCCTGATATTGTTGTTCTTGGGTTACAAGAAGTCATTGAATTGAATGCTTCCTCTATTTTGAATGTGGACACCACCAAATCCAAATTCTGGAAGGACTTAGTCAGTGACTGTCTAAACAAACACGAAAAGTACATTATGTTGAGAGCAGAACAAATGTCATCTTTGGTAATCCTTTTCTTCGTTAAAGCTGATAAAGTCGGAAACGTGAAACGTGTTGAAGGTTCTTCGAAGAAAACTGGTTTAGGAGGTATGACTGGTAATAAAGGTGCCGTTGCCATTAGATTTGAATACGGCAGCACTTCGTTTTGTTTCGTGAATGCCCATTTATCTGCTGGTGTAAATAACATTGAAGAACGTAAAGGTGATTATGAAAGTATCACCAAGGGCATAAGTTTCAGCAGATCAAAGAAGATAGAACATCATCACTCCATCTTCTGGTTAGGTGACTTGAATTATAGAATAGAATTACCTAACGAAAAAGTGAGAAGTCTCTTAGCTACTCCAGGAGATGAAAACCTCGAAAAGCTATTGTCCAGAGACCAGTTAACTGCAGAAATGGCAAATGAATCTGTTTTCAAAGGATTCATGGAACCTTCTATACAGTTCAGACCAACCTATAAATATGACCATGGCACCGACAGATATGACACATCGGAAAAGGCCAGAATTCCATCTTGGACGGACAGAATCTTATACAAAGGTGATAACCTTGTCCCAATGGCATACAGTGATGCAGCACTTAACCTAAGCGATCACAAACCAGTGTATGCAGCCTACAAAGCTAAGGTGAAGTTCATAGACGAGGAGGCAAAGTTACAGATGACCAAGAAGCTCTACATGGAATACAAACAATCACACCCACAGGACTCTGGATCAATCAACAGCGCATTGCTTGACATTGAACTCGACAATGCTAAGGACAAACCTAAACCAGTAATCTCCAAAGATATGAATCTTCTTGATCTAGATCTCCAATTCGGATCAACAGGAACAAACCATAGTCGTGCGCCCGTCGATAGACCAATGTCGCCTTCATCCATCTCATCATCCTCTCTGAGTAGCCTGTCGTTGAATAGTCCACCAGTCGGCCCAACTTCAAGAAGGACGGAAACCACCAAACCTCTGTCACCAGCTCCAAGAGTCCAATCTGAACCTATAAGAAGGGTACCGCCTCCTCTACCACCTAAGAAGACTGCAACCACCGTGCCTACTGCTCTACCAACAGCAGCAGCAGCAGCAGCAGCCGCACCATCCACAGCCGAAACGGTGTCGCGTACAAGCACCCCATCTCAAGGATCAGAAAGAAAGACAACTTTGGCACCACCTCCACCACCTTCAAGAAAACCACATCCTCCACCAGGTTTCTCCGATGTGGTACTAACTCCAAAGGGTTCCAGCCGTGAAGCAACCACATCGCCTGTTCATGCAATCAACAGCGGCAATAGCCTCAACAGTAGGAACGGTTCCATCAATAACAATATCCATGGAGCAGCAGCACACGGCCCAGCAGCCCACGGCCATGCCAGAAGCGATAGCAATAGCAGCAACCATAAAAAAGAGAAACCCGCTGTGCCTTCTAAGAAGCCCGAACTCGCAATGTCTCTGGACTCTTGGAAACCTCTGCAACCAAAATAATGCAAGGAAGACCGAATTGCATCTTTATAAAAAGTTAGTACAACTATACATTTGTAAGTTTAAACATTTGTAACTCTTATGTCCCTCACGAACACGTAAATCAACCCGATATCGCACTTTGACCTCTTCAATGTCTTTCAGTCATATCAACAGTGAACACTTTTGTCTCTTATTTCGGCGAATATACATGGTGAAAAATTATAGAAAAGCAGTGATGAGATGAGATGAGATGATCTTTGATGATGGAGAAAAGAGAGTTAGGATAGCTGTATAATGGGTCGTTCTAGATGTTTTGATTAGCTAGACCAGGGCCAAATAATGCTCCAAGCGTCTAGGAATAAGCGTTCAGATGTGCTATTAACATCCAGTAATCAATACCGAGCAAGGAAAAGAGCCAGAACCGATGAAGTAATTATAGATATCCAGCTTGAATCTAGCTTCCACAGACTGGTGTATAGGCCCGAAAAAGCCTGCTATGGTACATTATGTGAGGTGATGAATAATTACAAAGGTGGGCCGATACTGATGGTATTTTTCAAGCCGCAGTATACATTTTTGCAGCTAGTGCTGCATTGTCTATTAAAGAAGAATATCTCTGTCTATACCATAGCAGTAACCGATGGGAATGGTGCGGAACCACTTCCATCCTGCAGGTCAATACCAGTACCGACAATTACCAAAGGGCGTAACATCATTAGAAACATGCGGCTGCTGGACCCGCTCGGAGGCGGGACATATCCGCTCGATTGCTGCGTGTTGTTCGACAAATACGGTCAAATCAAAAGCACCATTTCATGGCAATGTAGCGGATGCGACGCAGCGACCTTCGAGCAGTATTTGATAGAGAGCATCCAGGACACTGATATAATCATGTAGCAGAAGTAGCATTATTACCAATTGCATCCTTAATCATCTTTTCATACTTTTGTATCTCTTCTTCGATCTTACTTTGACCGATACGAATACGGTCAATTTCTTCTCGCTCCAACTGTTTAGAGAACACGCATTGTGGTGTCTTGTTAGAAGGAAGCATATTGCCCGGCTTAGTCATGAGCACTTGGAAAAACTGCTCAGTTGGTTCGTTAAACACAATCTCATCGAAATACACCGCCTTGACCTCGTCTTCTCCCACAGTGGACCCATCGTTTGTACGTTCAATCTCTTTGGTTTCCGTATTTATGTAAGGATGCAACCGCAAATGATGGTAGAAACTCAACGTCTTCTCGTTAGATATATCTGCGAAGTAGATCTTGATGTTGATTTCAAACTCACCCCACCCAGTTTCCGTGAGCTCAAATGGCGGAGACTCTACCACTCGTACAGGATTGGGATACGTTTCGTGCAACTTGAATACCACTTTCTTCACGAAATATGATATATCTTCACCTCTTGGATCAGCGACAAATATCGTCCACACGTGCGTATGGTCCTTGGGAGCATTTGCAGGTATATTATCCCCCATCTTCTTGGCTGTGTTGCCATAGATGATGGGCCTAGTCACCGAAAGTGTCTTGATTCGTTTAGTCAACGGCTGAGATGGCATGATAGACAGCACTAAACTTAGAAGAAAAACACCAAAAAAACAGAATCTGAAAGCACCAGGCAACAATTACTAACCACCCAACAGTTCACAGATACCTCAGATACCTCAGGTGCCCCTATTGTCCTTTTATTACCTCTCTCTCACCACCTCGGACACCAGTCCTCCTCTTCGCTTATATAAAGAGTTGAAAAAGTCTGGCAAAGGCTTTATTCAAGTTGTTATCACTGACACCATGTGATGAAGAAGAAAGATGAGATAGGATCTATAAAGGGGTGACATCAAGCCTCTATAGAGCAATATTAGCGACAGGTAAGATGACTGTGAAGACGATATACATTGCCAGACACGGGTACCGGTCAAACTGGCTACCCACTCCACCAGCTCACCCGGCACCACCTACAGGTGTGAACAGCGATGTGCCATTGGCACCACATGGGATTGAACAAGCGAGGGAGCTAGCCCACTACTTGATTTCGATTGACAATCAACCACAGCTTATTGTATCCTCGCCTTTGTACAGGTGTTTGCAAACGAGTGAGCCTATTGCTGATCTTTTAGAGCTTCCTATCTATTTCGACAGAGGATTAGGCGAGTGGTATAAGCCGGACCGTGACGTTATCCCTGAGCCAGCATCATATGATATATTGAACAACTTCTTCCCGGGCAAGTTGAAGAGCGAGTGGCCACATAGTGTTATTCCTAGCAATAAGGGTGAGACCGAGGAGGAGATTTTTGAACGGTGCAAGAAGTTTTGGCCTGTGTTCATCAAGACTGTAGAGGAGCGTTTCCCAGAAGTGGAGACGATACTGCTAGTGACGCATGCTGCCACTAAGATTGCGCTTGGTATGACTCTATTGAAGTTTAACAGTGTCAGAGACACTTTGGATGAGGACGGAAACGTTATCCATTGTGGTAGTTGTTCGTTGGACAAGTACGAATTATTGGAAGACGAGGAAGACGAAGAAGCAGAAGACGAGGAAGGGAGCTCGGTCCCACCTTTCGAAGAGAGACAATGGAAGCTAACTATGAACGGTAACACGGAGTTTTTGAGCGGAGGAGAAGAGATGAACTGGGACTTTAGATACGGCTTTGAAGCAGGGTCCGATGACGATATTAAGCAAAGACGCAAGCTTCAAGAGAAGAAGAATGGTGCTTCTTCTAGTGCCCCTCAAAGTGCAGGATCTGATGCTGGCGCTGCTTCTGATTCGGTTGCAGCATCTGGATCTGGCCAAGAAGGTGGTGACTCGCAAGAAGAGTATGAGCATGTCTACGTGAGCTTGGACGTCGAAAACCGCAACTACCGTGAAAAACAAACGGTACAGAACCAGGCCACGTTGCAGCATTCAGGACTAGAGTCCGATAAGCCCTTGGTCAAGATTGGTGACAATGTCTACGAGGGCACCTGGAAAAAGCCACTTGGCACTGAACTAGCCTTCGCTAGCGAAGGGTCCAAGTCCGATTCCAAGACTGACTCCAACGACTCAGATAGTAAAACCACCGATCGCGTGTACAGAGTTACTGACAGTATAGACCTCCATCCAATCCAACCTATGTAACACTATTTACCGGTGTATAATTCTTTTTTTCTTCCTTCCTTCCTTCTCCCTTTACCTTTCCTTAAGTATAGACAGTCAGCCATTGCAACCATTTTATTTCAATTTTAGTTCAAATAAAGCAAGCTCTATTCCAGCTGCTTAGCTCTCTTTTAGACCCAGACACTACCTACTGTTCCAAGAACACCGCCCCAACATGAACGCCGTCGCAAGAACACTATCCAGCAAGTACGAAATCATCCTCGCGTCCTCTTCTCCCAGACGATTCGAGATCCTCACCGAACAGATGGGCTTCAAAGACGTCATCGTGATGAAGCCCTCTTTCGAAGAAGACCTTGACAAGACGCTATACCACAAAAAACCACTCCAGTACGTCCAGGACACATGTCTGGGCAAGGCCCACAGCATCGTGCACGAATTGAAGCAGCAGCAAAACGACCAGCATTCGAAACCAAAGCTCGTCATTTGCGCCGATACAGTCGTCATCGACCATACCGATGAGATATACGAGAAACCAGTATACAAAGAAACACAACTAAAAAACTTGCTAAAGTTTACGCAATCGGGGAAACCGATGCGCGTGGCTACTGCTGTCACTATAATCCGCTGGACCAGCGCCCAAGACCACCAATTCGAGTCCTTCTACGAGGTCACCGAGGTTTTCTTTGACAAAGAGATTCCTCGGACTTTGATCGAGATGTATGTCGAGAGCGGCGACGGGTTGCAAGTCGCTGGAGGGTTCAAGGTCCAGGGGTTCAGCGGGTGCCTCATTTCGGGCATCAACGGTGACTACTACAACGTGGTGGGCCTGCCCTTGAACGCTACGTGGAAGCGGTTGCTGGCCTTCGAATGATTATATATATATGTATATATATATAGAGAAGAAGAAGAGTCATTTACAATCACGTGTGATACACGTGACAGTCGTACACAATTATATTAACCACGTGACCCAGTTCTCGTTCAATTTTTTTGTTTTTTGTTTTTGTCTTTCTTTCTTTTTCGCACCGCTTTAAAAGAAAAAAAACAGACCAGTTCGCACAGAAACAGCCGCACGCCAGGCGCTTTTGAACAGTCAACTGAAAAAAAAAAAAAAAAAAAAAAAAAATTAAACCAGAAAGCGAAAGAGAAGCTCATCTTGACAAAAGGCGATGAGATGAGATGAGCTCTGTACAAGAAAGAGATGGCTCTCGAGGAAAGACTTGCTAGAGGGAAAGAGTCTGAGGAGAGTCTGAGGAGAGCAATCACATAATTAACAGCAACAATGGCTAAGAGTGTAAGGTCGACGACGCAAAGCAAGAAAAGCGAGCCAAAGGCTGCTAAAGCGGTGAAAGAAGTAGTTGAAAAGGTGGAGGAAACTCTACAAGGCTCAGGTTCTGAGTCTGAGTCTGAGTCTGATATCGAGGGGTTCCACAGTGCCAGCGAGAATGAGGATGAGGATGACAGCAGCGACGATGAGGGCGAAGAAGTGCAGGTGGAGTTGAAGCAAGGCAGCCATACGATCAAGAAGTTGGATCCTAAGAAACAGAGCGAAATGGACAAGCAAAAGGCCAAGAAGGACAAGAACGCCGACGTGTCGGGGATCTTATACGTTTCCAGACTACCCCAAGGTTTCAAGGAGCGTGAAATGTCGAAATACTTTTCTCAATTTGGTGATTTGAAGCAGGTGAGACTGGCCAGAAACAAGAAGACCGGGAACTCGAGACACTACGGGTTCATCGAGTACATCAACAAGGACGACGCTGTGATTGCCCAGGAGGCCATGAACAACTATTTGATTATGGGCCATTTGCTAAAAGTGAAGGTCTTGCCCTCTGGAAGCTCCATCGACAAGCTTTTCAGATACAAGAAGAAGCCATTCATCGCCAGCAAAGCAACCAAGTCTGCTACCGACCTAAAGAAGCGTGCGAGCGAAAAACACGAGGACAGAATCGCCAAGCTAAACGAAGCAGGTATCGATTTTAAGTTTTAACGGACTTTTCCCACCTCATCCCCATGCATTATAATATACAATACTGTATGTATCAACCACCACATCATCAATCATCTTCCTATGTACTTTTTAGTGAGTGCTCTGTAAACTAGATATAGAAGAAAGAAAAATTAAAAAGAAAACGTGACTCCAACCCGTAACCCTCTTTCAGGCTGTCTATCGGGCCTCGAAATAGCCCCGGTAACAGCCCACCTCACCGTGCTCCAACAGGGCCCTGTTCAACATCTTTCGCTTTCTGTTTTCCTGTGTCTCTTGTTCTGCTGTCCTGACTGACTCGGCTCTATCGGCTTCCGCTCGTTTGTTGAACTTTTCCATGAACAAACGAATCTCGAAATATAAGAAAACCTGGAACGATATCAACGATACAAACAAGTTCCCGCCACATGCAGGCTTATAAATATAAATATTAATACGAATATATATATAGGACGTTTGGTTGTTGGTATATTGAACATTACTAGTTTCTAATAGTCAATAGTAATATACTTTTTCTCTCTTTGACATCCCAAAGCATAGGAAAACTTCTAACAACACACACACACACTCTTCACAAAAACAACATGGCTAAACTATTCACATACAAGGAAGTTTCCGAACACAAGACTGGCGATGACTTGTGGTTGATCATCCACGGTAAGGTTTACGACTGTACCAAGTTTGTCGATGAACATCCAGGTGGTGATGAAATTCTAATCGAACTTGGTGGTCAAGACGCTACTGGCCCATTCGATGACATTGGCCATTCTGAAGACGCAATTAAGCTACTAGAACCTTTGTACATTGGTGACATCGATACCACTTCTGAGAAGGTCGTTGTTGAATCCACTGAATCGTCTGCTGCAACCACTGGTGGCGAAGGTAACGGTGTTATGATTATTGCCTTGATCGTTGTCTTTTTGGCCATTGCATTCTACTACTTCAACCAATAAGAAGTGTATCCAGGCATAGCATCGACTCGCGATGTATCATTTAGCAGGCTAGGGGTCTGAACACCCTCCCTTCCCGTGCTTGTATTATTTATTGATCATTTGTTTGCTCGCATTATTGATTATCTACTCCTCTATAAAGCTATGTACATTATTTCTCGAATTGAGCACTCTTTAATTGTTTCTACATTCCAATCACTCTTCCGGGAAGATGCTTAGCGGTATCCTTAGGTTAACATTGGCATTGGCATTGGCATTGGCATTGGCATTGGCATTATTTCTCTGCTGTGTCTGTGTTTTTTTTTTTTTTATTTTCTTTCATCTTTTCGTTTCACAACTACTGAAAAGATTCCATGTCACCTTAATACCGTGATCAACAATACCAAACGCGTTAGAGCTGGTTTGGAAGGAGCAAATACTGACAATTTAATCCAACAAGCAGTATCTGAAACAATGGATTTCATCTTTAAGTCAATTTCCAATTTCCAGCTTCCGTTTAGTACCGATGGCCAACCGGTTATCAGCACGCCATTTGGAACCATAGAAAATGGTACTAGGAAATCCGACTCTCTACCTGTCACTATTCACACCTACAACACGACTAATGTTCCCAGTCTTCTATGGAAAAACCACATACATAAATGTAAGGTACTCAAGCTCCCAGGCCTTGTGAAGGTGCTGGATGTGATTGAATTTTCACCAGACAAGGTATACATTGTTACAGAAAGAACCACACCACTCACGTCGTTGGACTACAATCGGATCAATGAGTGTTCGTTGAAGCTTGGTATGTACCAGGTTGCACAGACGTTAACTGTGCTGCATGAACAAGCAAAATGTCTGTTTGGGGCATTGTCCATTGGGAATATATACGTGAACACCAAGGGTGAGTGGGTTTTATACGGTTTGGAACTCTCGACCAGTTTCAATGATCCCGCACACTTCTCATCAAATCTTCAAGTCTACAATGGTGTAGTTAGGGGATACGATAATTGGGAACTACTAGGGAACGTTTCGACACCTGTGGGCGTTGATGCTGCCCAATTGTATACTGTGTACAGCACACTTTTCCAGGGAAATATTCCAACATCTTGGAAGCCAACTCTGGCAGCGCTAGCTAAGGGACAACAAGGTTCCGTTCAGAAGTTTGTGGCCAAACTTCGAGACGATAATGGAAACCCGTTGATATCCATTTACGATAACTTGAAAGAGATTTATATTAAGGACCCAGTGGAAAAAGTTATGATGCTCTCTAATGTTCAACAAACAATCTCTGCTGACGATAAACCATTCAAGAATCCAACTCCGGGATTCCTAGAAAATACCCTTCTACCTGAGCTAACTCAATGCTTGCAAATGATCAGCACCACGAACCAACCCACTTCGAATCAGGTACCATTTTTGGGGACGATTTTCCATTTAACGTGTTCCGATAGCCCCATTATAGCGGACGAAAATGTTTTCCAAACACAGGTGAAGCCTATTATCTTTCAATCATTCAATGTTGCCGATAGACAAGTGAGATTTCTTCTTCTATTACATTTCGCAAACTTTACACAGAAGCTCTCTGCTTCAGAGGTAGCAGATAAAATATTCCCACCTTTCATTCAGGGCCTCTCTGATACCGACCAAACGATCAGATTGCAAACTTTGAAAAACGTCTCTCATCTCATTGGAAAAATCACTGAACGTCAACTAAATAATGATTTGCTACGTGTGTTAGCTAAAACTCAAGTTGACAAAGATATCGGAATACGAACACTAACGATATTAATCATAACGAAAATTGCCCACAAATTGAACAAATCTAGCAACAGGTCAACCATTCTTGCTACTGCATTCACCAAATCTTTAAAGGATCCAGATTTGAAACCCAGACTTGCAACTCTTTATGGTTTAGAAACAACCTTGGATCTCTTTGATGCGGAAACAATTGCGCAACGTATTCTAACTGTGATTGGGCCTGGTTTGCTTGACAAGAATAAACAAGTGCGGGAAAATGCCAAGAAAGTCTTCCACATGTACTGGGATAAGTTGGAACAAGAATCTGCTTCATTCCCAGATGACGATGATTCCGAAGATATACCCGAAGAAGAATTCGATAGGATGATGAATGATGAAGAAGATGGTGAGCTAATCAATGGATTTATTCAAAGTGTTAAATTAAGTACACCAACACCTACTTCTACACCAGCAGATTTGGTAGAACCGGTACAAGAATCTGATCCTTGGAATGCTGCCTTCGACGACGATGTTATAGCAGACTTGGATGATAGTTGGGATGTTGATGAACCGGAGGAACAAAGTTCCAACAACACACAAGTTAAATCATTCGGTTTTAAAGTTCCTGTAAAAAAATCGTGGAACGATGAACTAGACGATACTCCATTGGAGCACAATTCATTGACCAAAAATACCTCCTCTAATTCACTTAAAATCAAAAAAGAAGAGAGTAAACCTTCCATTTTATCGAAAAAGCCTGTAAAGAGGACTTCCATCTTGAGCAAGAGCAATAAGACTTCCCAACAACAACATCCCCGTATTGCTTCTTCAATTAGAACATCTCACAAGCACACTTCTAAGGTTATTGCACCTACATTAGCAGCTGAAGACGATGACGTTGAAGATGGTTGGGGGGATGATTGGTAAGTCTTTTTATAGCAGATATAATGGTTTATCAATTAGAAGTTAGAAATAGTAATATACATATTTATAATATAGAAACAATAATAATAAGAATTTATTAATGAGTGAGTTACGAGCAAATAAAAGTTACTCGGATGTTGTGTGTATGTGTGTGTGTGTATGCGGGGCTTGTGTTTGTGATGAACAGATCGATTACCACGATCTGTTACCACCGTAACCACCACGGCCACGACCACCACCGTAACCACGACCACCGCCGTAACCACCACGGCCACGACCACCACCGAAGCCACGACCACCACGGCCACCACCGTATCTTGGATGAGCACCGTAAGAACCTCTGTCGAATCTTCTTAGTTCTTCTGGAATGTTTTGCTTGGCTTCTCTCATGATCTTGATCAAAGCAGTACCTAGTGATTTGTTACCTTCAGTGAAGAAGGAAATAGCAGTACCGGTAGAACCAGCTCTACCAGTTCTACCAATTCTGTGAACATAATCTTCAATGTTACCTGGCATGTCATAGTTGATGACGTAGTTGATACCCTTAACGTCTGTTGAGAAATTTTAAAGTAATAATAATGTTAGTAAATCAGTTACTTGCATCAAGCTCGAACTACACTGACACACGCACATTACGCATTCGCACGGAGAGGGGGGAGGGAGGACATGGAAAGAAAGAAAAAGTGCCAAAAGACGAAATGAAGGACTCAATCCAACGATTTATTACGACACTACTGCCTGTTGGCATCATCATGTCAGAATACTCGGTGAGAGACAAAATTTATTTAAGGGAATGCAAAACTTGCTTGCAAACATATATACTTTTTCTTCTAACTTCATATAATATATGGAACAACTAATAAGAGAATTGTAATCTTCCAACTGATATCTTGATTTTATCAATCCGATGTATACAGGGGATTCACATCCTGTAACATCGCGACTGTCTGTGTATCAGTTGTTTTCTTGTATCCTCTTTCTTCGTTGATAATGAACAATCTTATTTTTTGGGTTGTAAATAATGTCCATGTTCCACTTACTATTAGTCGCAATTAATGATTATTATCATATTGTTTCTGAACCAATCCATGTAATCATGTCAATATATTATAAAAAAATTCTTTTCTGCTTTATTTTAACTTCTTTCAGCACACGCATAAGGGCCTCAACAAGAAGTTAACCGAAAAAACATTTTGAAGTAACCAAAAAATAAAATAAAATGTCATCGGATGAGCCCCGACAATAACATAACATAACATCAACGGTATAGGAGTAATTTCACACACACCCATCCCATTGTAAACATCTATTACGCTTTTTTTATTTTTGAAATCTTGATGTTTTATTTTATTTTTTTTTTTCCATATCACATGAGACTGGTTAAGTCTTTAACTTTAATCAATAATTGCGGAAGTTTTGAACGAAAAAGTATCATTGATCCTTTTGTCCACACCGAAATCGATCCATAGAGGATAGATATCGCTGGTGAATGAAGAAAAAAAAATGGCTAAGTCCAGCTTACCATCTTTCTCCTTCCTTCTCAGTTGAATAACATCCGTGTTATTCAACGATAGTAAAAAAAAAAAAAAAAAAAAAGCACAGAAGAAGAAGATTGTAACACCGAGTTATAATCCCTCTTCTATCTCTCTCTTTGTTTCCTCTGCGAACGCTCGTGAGCGTGTCAAATGTAGTTAGTAATGAATAGAAAAATAGTGAAAAAACATACCAATACCTCTGGCAGCAACATCAGTTGCAACCATGATAGGAGATCTTCCAGATCTGAATTCGGCCAAGACCCAGTCACGTTCGTTCTGGGCCTTGTCACCGTGAATAGCCAAAGCTGGCCAGCCCTCAGCTCTCAAGTAAGAAGTAATTTCATCACAAGTTCTCTTTGTTGAAGCGAAAATGATAATCTTAGATTCTTGGTCTTGAGAAGCGGTTTCCAAATGCTTAGCCAATCTGTCACGCTTTTCGAAATCAGTAACGACTTCGACGATTTGTGTAATGGTGTGAGAAGCGGCCAATTCCAAGGAACCGATTTGGACTTGGATTGGGTCGTTCAAGTAGTCGGCAGCCAATTGCTTGACTTCCTTTGGCCAGGTAGCGGACCACATCAAAGTTTGTCTGTCAGGTCTAATCTGGTCGACAATCTTTCTGATTTGAGGTTCGAAACCCATATCCAACATTCTGTCAGCTTCGTCCAAAACCAAGTAAGTAACTCTCTTCAAGTTGGTCTTACCAATTTCCAACATATCAATCAATCTACCTGGGGTGGCAATCAAAATTTCCACACCTCTTTGCAAATCTCTGATTTGTTGGGACTTTGGAACACCACCGTAAACACAAGTGTTTCTGATTCTTGAAGAAGCACCAAACTTGGAACATTCCTTTTGAATTTGAACAGCCAACTCTCTGGTTGGAGCCAACACCAACACAATTGGACCATCGCCTGGAGACAATAGTGGTTGTGCGTTGATGTGAACGATACCTGGCAAACAGTAAGAAAGAGTCTTACCAGAACCGGTAGCAGCAACACCAACCATATCTCTACCAGACAAAGCCATAGGCCAACCTTGACATTGAATACCGGTTGGCTTGTCGAAACCTTCTTGCTTAACTTCATCCAAAACATAAGATGGGAAACCAGCCTCGTCAAAAGTTCTGATTGGCTTTGGAACGTCGTGACCAGTGATGGTCATCTCGTTTTCCTTTCTGAACTGAGCTACTTCGGCATCACTCATCTTAGTAACGTCTGGATGTTCTTGGTAAAAGTTCTTTTCGAAAACTGGCAAGTTTGGTAATTCTTCATCCCAGTTTGGAGCAACCAATTCGATTCTGCTATCACGGGAACCACCACGGCCAAAACCACCACGACCACCACGGAAGTCACCGCCTCTGTTGTAGCCGTTTCTGTCGGAGCCTCTTTGGCCACGGTAATCACCGTGGCTGTTGCCCATGTTGTTTCTGTTGAATTGATGATCTCTTCCACCGGTAAAACTCATTTTTGCAGTTCGTGAATGGTTTTTGTATTGTGTACTGGAAAATCCTAATAATACTTAAGACCAAAACTTAAACAGTATATTGATGAAAGTGGTGGACAAGAGATAAGATCTGTAATTGATGCTGGTATACTAGAGACTTTATATACAAAATTAGAGCTGTTACAGAGCGCAGCACCAGCGATGAGGAAGAAGAAGAAAAAAAAAAAAAAAAAAATTCAAGAAAAAAGAAATTTGGCGATGAGCTATGGAAAGAAAAGAAACAAAAGTTAAAATTTTTTTTAAAAGGCGGAGCATCAGGAGGGTAACCGTTACACAATGTATCACGTGATTGATATTTCGAGACAACAGAGGAGGAGGAGGAGGTTTTGATGTACCACCACATGCCCTAGCTCGCACGTCTATATCATATTCATTCAACCACTATACCATGCAATTTACACTACTATACTACATTCTACTATAACTAACTAACTGTAATGGAAGAAGCAAGTCCTTGCAAGTCCTTTTTGAATTTAGGATAAAGTCAGATATTCACATCTCCCTCACCCTTTGGGTGAAACGGTCCTCCACAGCGTCGCACAGGTCCATGAGATCAGCAAGACCCTTGTGCAATGCCTCGACTGCAGTCATCTTGCCGTACGTTTGGATTCTGATGTGTAGGAAGTTTTCTGAAGGATGTGGGATCGAGTACCCGCAGAACTCGACTTCTGGGTTCTTCATGATCATATAACGGAGGGCATTACCGAGAGTATGGTCCTCATCTGTGATTCTGAACGACGCGCTCATACCGTCTTCCGAAGTGGCCTCGCTGAGAAGCTTGATCTTTTCTCTATCCAGTTCGTCTTCTTGCATATCGACATCTTTTTGGATCTCGGCGTCCTCTTGAATTGGGGTGTCTTTTTGTATCTCGGCCATGGTTGGTGATTCCCAGGTGTATTGATTGACGAGTCTGTGTGATGAGACGAGATGAGATGAGACGAGATGAGATGAGATGAGATGAGATGAGATGAGCTGTGCTGAGCTTTGATGAGTTTTAGAGAAAGCGATTTTCTTTTTTTTTTTTTTTTTTTTTTTCCTTCCTTTAGTTAGGAGGGAGGGAGAGTTTAACAAATCGGTTACCCGGGGGACGCCGGGTAACCAAGTGGAAGTTCAAGTGGAAGTTCAAGCTCACTCACGTTGTTTTCCGCCGGGTAATACTGGCCATCACATGACCGTGTGTAATACAACACACACACCCACACACCCACACACCACATCACACCACACAGCACCACGTCCCTCATGGAAGCTAACAGGCTTCACCCGGAGCGCAAATGCCCGGCCCAGCATATCCTGGGATATCCCAGGATATCCCAGGATACCACAAGGTAGCCTGGCATAGTTGAAGCCTCCCCCCAGGCTTATCCCACGCCAAAAACCCACCACCACCTTGTCCCCCCGTTACCCGCCCCTCCATCCTCCCTCCTGGCGCCCGCTTGCGCTTGCCCCCCTCCTCTCCCTCCCCCCATTCTCGCTCCCCTCAAATTCTCTCCGAATCCCAAAATCATATAAAAAACAAAGAAAAAAAGTTTTTTCTTTTTTCCGCTTTCTGTTTTCTAACCGTTACTCTTGACATAGCTTTCATACATAGTATAATTAATCAAAACAAACAAAAGCAACAAAAGCAACAAAAGCAACAAAGAGTATCAGATACACCAAACACCAAAACACGAGAAGTGTGGTTAGCAGCTGAGTTGTGGAGTTAGTTAGATTATTGATTATTGTATCCATTATTGAGACAAACACGTATTTTTCGAAACACCAAGGAATAACAATAACAATAATATTAATAATAATTGTAATACCAATATCAATATCAATACCAATTGTATAAGGGCGAGGCTAGAACAAACAATGGATAGCTCGAACGGACAGAATAACGGAGGGTCGCAACGGCCAGAGGATTCTGGTGAGAAGGATAAGATGCCACCTCCTCAGGGGCAACCTGTGAATGTGGGTGTTCCACTTCAGAATCAGAATCAAGGACAGAATCAAGGACAAAATCAAGGACAGAACCAGAACGCGAATAATCAAGGGCCCGGACAGAGCCAGAGACAGGACTCTATTTCGATGTACACGAATTTCAACCAACCGAGGTTGTCGACGGATAGTTCTATTTCGTCATTTTTGAACATTGACAACCAATCGGACACGCGTGGGTCTACTTCGCAGATGGGTGTTGCTGGACAGGAATTGCCATATAGCAGGGGGTTTTCGATTGTGAACAACTTGTGGAATGCGCCGGTTCCTCATCCGCAGAATGATGTGGCTTTCACTACGACCAGGAGGCAGTCTGAGCAATTGGAGCCGTTCATGCCGAAGTTTAACACGTCGAGTTTCACGAAAGGACAAGGTCAAGGCCAGGGCCAGGGCCAGGGTCAGGGTCAGTTACAGGGCCAGCAAGGCGGACGACAGGCTTCAGGTCCAGGTCCAGGTCAAGGTCAAGGACAAGGCCAATCTGCAAACCAGAACGCGAACCAGGGACAAGGTAAACAGGGCAAGAACCAGAATCAAACATCTTCGGGTCAGAACTCGGGCCAAAATCAAAATCAAGTAGTAGGCCAGAACCAGGGTACTGGTAACGGCCAGGGCCAGGTTCAGGGCCAAGTATCCGGTCCCTCATCGAAAAGAAACTCAATCTATTTCCCACCAACGGACGCTGATCTCGACTTCTTCACCACGGGCAAACGTAACTCTATCGCGATGAAACCTCCTCTAATCAAACCTAACGGAAACGGTACCAACCACCAGGCTGTTGGTGGGCCCGGTGGACCTACTGACGATATGGAAGTACCATTTTTCCAAGGTCCGCTTTCGAGGAAGAACTCCATCAAGTTCAACCCAGAGGATTTCGCAGACTTCCAGTTCAAGAGAAGGGACTCATCTGTGAGAGCTACGCTAGATAATTCAAACTACATGCCTGCTCCACCAAAGAGGCTCAATGACGGCTCTCTAAGTCCAATTGACCACCATATGGTCGATAACGATGACGAGGAAGACGTGGAGACAAGACTACACAAGCACTTGTCGTCTCTTGTGGACTCAGTCAAGATGGATAAAACTCCACCAAAGAAGAAGCAAAAGTCTAGCGCAAAGGGTAAGAAGAAGGGTGGCCAGGGTTCAAAGAAGGACGACGGCACTGATGATTCGCTAGATCATCATCATCAACAACAACAGCATCAACAACAACAACAGCAGCAACAGCAGCAACAACAACAACAAGTAGGTATGCAACAGCCTCATATGCTCAACCAAGCACAGCTACAGGCTGGTGCCGGAGCCGGGGCTCAAATGGGTGGCATGACTTCGTTGAACCCTGCAATAAACCCCTCGTTGAATCCTTCCATCAATCCAATCGAGGACTCAAAACCATTGCTAGGTGCTACTAAGGTCGATCAATTGATGTTGGTTATCCAGGCACGTAAGAATGGTGTCACAGACAAGGTGCCTCGTTCTGCAGATGGGTCTTTGTTGCTAGAGTCCGCACCATCGATCATCCCACCTCTATCGCAGCTTGTCGGTGGTGTAGAAAAACCAAAATCCAAAGGTGTGAAACAGTTCCAATGTCCTTATTGTCACAAGTATTTCACACAGTCTACCCACTTGGAAGTGCATGTCAGATCGCACATCGGTTATAAACCTTTCTCGTGTGACTTTTGCGGGAAACGTTTCACTCAAGGTGGTAACTTGAGAACACACATCCGTTTACACACTGGTGAGAAACCGTACGAGTGTGAAAGATGTGGCAGGAAGTTCAGCCGTAAAGGTAACTTGGCTGCACATAAGCTGACACACGACAACCTGAAACCATTCCAGTGCAAATTGGATGACTGTAACAAGACTTTCACCCAGTTGGGTAACATGAAGGCGCACCAAAACAGGTTCCATCTACAAACATTAAATAGGTTGACCCAAAGACTCGCAGAGATGGATCCAAATGAAAACATATCTCAAAAGGAACGTGAACTACTCGACTACTTCGCATCAATTTACAGAAACAGTAACCGTGGTATTAAGGGTAGAGGTAAAGGTAACCAGAACATTGTTCCGCTGAATGCTTTCGACAAACACCGCCAGTTGGATGATCCAAGCGTCAGAGTTGCAGCCAAGGCCTTGGGATCACTGACCCAGTCCAAACAACCTTCTCCAATGGCTTACGAAACTGCGTCAAACTCTTCTATTGCTGATAAGAACAACCAATTCTCTTTCCCAGAAGGAGAAGCCCAACTTGACGACGCTGCATATGCTGCAACAGGAACGATTGCCTTGGGAAGCAGAAATCCTAACAAAGAACCCTCGCAGAAGGAAAAAGTCCAATTTAAAGACGTCAACTTTATAAGGTAAGTCCACACCCTGTAAACTCCTTTTTCATTTGCATACAACACACATTTCCATGTTCCCTATCTCAAGCTTGGCATTTGTTCAACACAACATAATCAACTAAAAAATGGACACCGGAGAGATTCACACACACATTATACATATATACTCTTTTTTTTTTTTTCGTTTCTTCTCATTCCTTTTATGTCTCCCGTTGGATATGGACTCTTTTCGGTTTTTTTGTCACTCTTTCATATGCTTAGCTTTAACAAAGCTCTAAGTTATTAAAAAAAACATACACGTAAACACATACAAGAGCCAAGCATCCTACTGCTACTCACTACATCTCATTGTAATATTGTAACACTTAATAACATCTATATACTCAATTTACTGTTAACGGTTTCTTTTCCAATCAAAACCTTTTTTTTTATATTAACGCGTTACCCTTTTATTTCGTGTAATGTAAATAAAAGATCAGCAGTAGAAAAAAAAAAAAAAGAGCAGCGCATGCTCTTTAAGGCATAGAATAATGTAATATAAAGGTATTCTTCAATTGCATACTTCGATATAATACGTTTGTCAACTAGTTTTTTTTCTTCAGCTGTGTTGTTTCAAGCTGCCAACAGTTGAAAATCATACAACCTTAAGTCATGTTGAAGCTGTTCCCAACATTGACTCTTCCCGCAAGATTCTCTGTTTTGCAGGTGAGCAACAAGAAGTCATTCCAGAAGCTTGATCAGAGACCGCTGGACGTTTTCCAATACTACTTACAGCTTCAAATCGATCAGTTAAATGTATATGGAGATGTAGGTGACCTGAAGCATAATATTTCTTTCGTTAAACGAATAAAAAATGAGTGGAAATCACTGTCATTAACTAAAAAGAGGGTATATCACACGTTGTTCTTCAAGTTCAGTGCAGTAGATTTCAATAAGCTTCGCAATGAGGAATTAGCCAGGTACCTTACGATTCCACGCCCCATCACAAGTAGTTACCTTTTATTCAGGAAAAGATTTAAGGTGAGGTTTTATCAAATGCTAGAGCCAAAGGAAAGATGCTCGCAAGGATCAGCATCATCTTTGGATCAGCGGTACCAACGGACTACATATTTGGCAAAAAATAAACCACTGGTAAGGATTCAACCGAGACAACCGTATCCTAACAATAGCACGGCATTTAACGCTCATTTTAGGTACCAGGAGATGTGTAAATCCTGCAAGGAAGAATGGAGGAAATCAGTAACCGAAGAAGAAAAACAATTGCTTCACGAGGAAGTGCAAAGACGTAAGAGGCTTTTCGACCTCCGGATGCAGGTGGAAAGAAAGGAGTTGAGGACACTCACGAAGTTGCTCGATGAATCCGTCTCTGAAGAGTCCTTCAAAACACTCTCACATTCGCTTTCTTACCACAATCTGGAAAGGAAAAAAGTTCTGGACAACGGCTTGCTGATACCTTTCCTCCACATGAGCCACAAGAAGGATTGAAATACACTACCTGATATCAAGCTTTATATTCGAAAAGAAAACCACATGACACATGTATACATGTAAATACACATACACTTATATACACCTATACGATGATGTATCATAACAAGATTAACTGCATATATTAACTATAAATATACATGTAGATATAACCAATTACGCGTCTGGATTCTGTTGGAACTGGTTTATTTGGATATTGAAGTTCAAACCCTTTGGGAACTGACCCAATGGCTTCTTCTTATTATCCGGAATATCTGTGTATGAGAATGATACAGAGAGTTCATCTTCTGGCACTCCCAAAGAAGTCAAAATACCAGAGATAACCCCCAATGGTACCTGCACATAAGGTGCCACCATCTTCAACAACTTTTCTTCATCATCATCAATAGAGAAGTTTTGAATAGGCTCGAACTCGTAGTCAAAGAGGTAAAAGACACCACGATGGTTCGTCTTTAGGTTATCTATCTGTTTCCCATATAGTAGCTTCCAGACCTCCTTGCAAATGAACCGTACCATGCCAAGTGTATCCATATGACTGAACGAAAGGTTTGGATTATTGCTGAATATGAGAAGCTCTGTAATTTTACTCCCAATCCCTTTCCCAATCTTGAATAGTCGTTCATAAACCCTTTCCCGTTGCTCATCATTCGCATTATATAGCTCTTGTATCAGTTTATGGGATGGAACATAATCCACTTTGTTTAGCGACACTTTGCTCACATCATCAGCTAGAGCTTCTGCCCGGTCCTCTTCCTCTTGAGAACTTGTACTAGAGCTATCATCCATGCTCCCCAAATTGTGCTCCACAGCCATGGACATAGGGATCATCTCATTCAAAAGCCATTGATAGGATAGCACATTGACTTTGGGCAAAGATTCTTGGAACAGTAAGAATTGCTCTATTATTCTCCGTCTCTCTATTTGTTCTGGAGACTCTGACGCATCATGGTGTGTATTAGCAGATGACATTACCGATTACCACTATTTTCCTTCTTAACGTGCTTTGCAACAAAATCTATAGATTTCAAAGCAATTCTTCCACACTCCAGGGTTCTGTAGGGCTTCAGATGTCTTCTTTTCTCATATTGGCTTTTTTCTTTGATATAATGATGATGAATCTTTATTAAATGTTTCAATAAAGGACTTTGATCTTAAAATCTGGTGAAAGTTTCCATATTAACATAGGAGAAACTATCAGGTTTTGGTTAAAAAGATAAAAAGAAGATGTTCATCAAAGGCCAAGGGCGCTACCCAAGATGAGTGAGAGTATATCAATTGGTAATGAAATTAAAGATGGTTACGAGGAGACGCAAAAGTGGGTGCAAAACAACATAAAGTGGCTTTCCACAGTCGGATCCTTTTATCGTGAGAGAGCGAAGTTGGAAAAGGAGTACAGCGAGAAACTCAGTCAATTAACGAAAGAGTACTTCTCTAAGAAGAGTGCTGAAACTGTTGCGCTGTCTGTAGGAAATACACCAGCAATCACTCCTGGATCTCTTGAGAGTGCTTCTCAAGTGACATGGAATGAGGTTTTAACGCAAAGTGAATTGATGGCTAAAGATCATGATAAATTCGCCAATGATATAACTATCTATATTTGCGAGCAATTGAGGACTTTGACTGTGCGCTGTGAGATGCTATTTTCGAAAGCTGAGCGTTTGAATCAGGAAGTTGTAGATCGTAAGGATACATGTTATAACAACTTGGAGAAAGCGAAGAAGAAATATTATGATGCATGCCAGGCTATGGAGACGATGAGATCCAAGAGTGCCAAATACAGCTCGGAAAAGGCGCAGAAGAAACTTTCAGAAAAGGAGCACGAAATGAACATCTGTAAGAACCAGTATTTGGTCAAAATTAACCAGGCGAATAGAGTGAAGGACAAATACTATTTCCAAGACGTTCCAGAGATTTTAGATATCTTACAGGACTTGAACGAATCTCGAGTTGCGATGATCAATCTAATCTGGAAAAAGGCCGGGGATCTGGAAAGAGACTTCCACAAGAGGGTTGAAACGAGACTCGATGCCGTTGACTCGGTGATTGTCAAGAATAAGCCACACTTGGATTCTTCCATGTTCATCAAGCACAATATCAAGAATTGGAACGAACCAAAGGATTTCCTTTACGAACCATCAAGCGTATGGCATGATGATGAGCACTTTGTAATCAAATCCCAAGCTGAGTTGCAAGACTTGAGATTGAGATTGGCAAAAGCTCAGCAACAGTTGGAAGAATCACACAGTCTTACCGAGTCGGAAAAGGTTGCCTTGGGTAAATTACACACGGCAAAGAGTGAGATGAAGAGCAAAGACTCATTTGATCCAATGAAGTTGCAGGACACTCTAAAGGAATACATAATTGCTGTGCAGAAATTCACCGCTTTAGAAAACAAGAAGCTTGAATCCGAAGTCGAAGTGGAGAGTATTCAGAATAACGTCCAAGATGAATCAGTCTTGGATATATCCGACGTCGACTTGTCGAAAACAGAAAAGAAAAATGGTCTCTTTGGTTTGTTCAAGAAATCCACCAGCAATAATATCGCTGCTGCCTCAGATGCCGCATCGATGGTATCTGAAGAGACCCATAAATCCAAAAATTCAAACCGATTCTCAGTGTTCAAAAGGAACGGACATGGTTCCACATCCCATGGCGGCGCTGGATCAGCATCTGTGGTAGATAACGATGACAATGTGTCTACCATTACCACACCCTCTTCCTCCCATAGCCACAGTGCGGGCTCCGGGAACGCAGTCAAGGGCAAAGTTTTATACACCTACGAAAAGGGCGATACAGATGAGGTGTCTGTCACTAGCGGTGCAATTGTGACAGTAGTGAACAAAGATGCTGGAAATGGATGGTCCCTCATTAGACTCGATTCAGGCGAACAGGGCCTAGTGCCTCAATCATACATAGAAGTACAATCGGGCTCTTCATCTAGACGAGCACCACCAAAGGCTCCTCAGCCAAGAAAAAGCTCACACAAGACCATGACAGCTGCATATGCCTACCAGTCGCAAGGTGCAGATGAGCTTTCTCTCTCTGTTGGTGATAAAGTCAAAGTATTAAAGGCAGACGAAGGAAATGGATGGACTTATGGAGAACTGAATGGCCAACGTGGACTTTTCCCAACCGCCTATTGTACGTGATGAGGCTTCAATGATAGGCACAAACATATAAGTATATATATATATATATATATATATATATATATATACATTTATATATATCCCTGTTCATGTATGATGATGATATAATAATGGTTGGTTGATTGATTGATATATTATACTATATACTCTCTATTGACGACATTTTTTAAGTGAAAGGAAAAGCCAGCAGTAGGACACTACCAACCCATGAGTAGTGATCACAACAGTGGATTCGAGATATGGACCATATATCAACTGCAAAGAAGCACTTAGGTTGGCCAATTCCCCACGACTCGTGCTTTCCATCATGACTATATACGTACACCACATACGTAATCTAGGAAATGTGGTCCCTTACAGGTTTAACCCTTTAAAAAAGCTGGAAAGACAAAATTAAGGTTCATATGGCATAATTCACTATAGGTTGTGGATGTGAAGTTTTGCTAATGGTGAATAAAACGTGAATCAGCCATATTCAGGATAGTAGTGAAAGAAATAACGCAAGGCAAAGCCTGGTATTTAGAGAGGTTCACTTTAGTTGTTTTTTTTCTGCATGGATAAGGCTTCAGAGTGCAATAATTCAGTAGTGACGAGTAATAGGTCCTTAAAGTCGTCTACAAAGTCCGGGAATATCGTGATGCAGGGTGAAACAGATGAAGCAGGAACTCGTGCAGTGACGGCTACGAGAGAGATTTCACCAGTGCCATTTCCAGGCAAGTACAGCAGCAATGATGAATCTAGAGAGAGCACTGAGAATGAACCGTTGTTAGCTAGAGGTGGTGGTAAGTCATCGCACCGTACTTTGGGCGTTGTGGCTCCGGAACCTGTGAACAACGTTAATGGGAGCAGAAATGATGATGTACATTACTCTGACGATGATTCCATGCTTCCTAGGGATCCCAGTGATCTCTTGTATAGCGTGAGGAGGGATTATAGAAGGTTCATTCACAAATCGAAGACGCTTCTAAACATTATGGTGTTTATCAACACCCTATGGTTAGTGACAACATTTATCAGTGATTTCTTCTTTAATATGAACTTCTTGCGTAATAGAATAACCAGTTTCCAGGACTTAACCCTCATTTTCGTGTCAATTATAGCCAATAGTTTAACGTTATGGTTTAACAAGGTGGGGCTGCACTCAAGCTTAGATAAGTACTTGAACGTTATTCTCTGTGGATTAACGTTATTCAACTTAGGAATAAACCTACTTGTAGGATATATTCGTCAAAGATTGGGGTTGCTTGGGATTTGCACCTTCTTGTGGGCAGCTGTCTCCTTTGGGGTGAGTGCGATAATGGACCAGTATCTTTGCGACTTCAATAAGAAATTCCATCCAAATAATTATGCAGATGCTGAAGCAGATAATGACGACCTGAATGATCCAGCGCATAAGAAGGAAACCAGTCGCCATACATTAACAGAATGGGTAAGTATTGGGTTCAGAACTACAGTTAAAGTGATTCTTCTGCTGTATTTCATCTTGTTCACATTGAACAATATTTTATTTACTCTTGACTGCTTTTTGACATCAAGGCAAGTCACACAGGCCAAAGTTTCCACAGAAGCTAATGCGGCTAGCTATGATGCCTTTCATTGGGCTGGTCCAGACCACAATTACCAGATCCATCTCAAGTGCTACGGAGATGTATTCGGTGAAGGAGATGATGACGAGAATAAGCAACCTATCGTTTTATTCGAACATGGTGGTGCTGACACTGCCTTTTTATCTGCGACCTGGATTCAAGAGTTGTATCATTTGAACAGAGTACAGAGATACTGTACGTATGAAAGGCCTGGCTACGGTCTATCCGATTCTCCACCAGCTCCAATCTCAATCTCGATGATGGCGGATGCTTTGAAACATGTGCTTTTAAAAGAGGCCAATATCAAGGGCCCATTTACCACTGTTGGATACGACCTAGGTGGTCTATTCACCCAGGTGTTCACTGCAAAAAATATTGATCTTGTGGATAGCATGCTATTGGTGGAATCATGGCATCCAGATTTATTATTAAAGAATTACATATCCAGACTATTACCAGGAGATGACAATGATGATCCAGAAGACCACGGAAGACTACCAGATGAAATTAATAGGCATAATGGATTTGTTATCTGGTGGAAGGGTATTCTATCGACATTTAACATAAAATTACAAACTTCATGGATGCTGGCGCATCACGGTTCGAAGGAAAGAATTTATGGCCGTGATATGATATATCAAGGGAAGTACTTGAGGATTAAATTCTTGGAAAGTGTGACAAGTTCTTTGTTGAGTTATAAAGATGTCCTTAACTCTCTGGATAATTTGAAAGAAGTTAAAATGAGTGTCATCAGTAGCAACGAATTGATCAAAAAGTCTCCACAATGGGGCAACTGGCAAAGAGAACTATCAAAAATTTCAACTAAGACTCAAGAGTGGAAGATTGTTGATGGTGGCCATCAAATTTACAAATATGGCTTAGGTAAACAACAAGCCCAAGACGTTCTCTTAAGATTAATCGATGAAAAAGACAGATATTGAGAATTAGAATATATACAAATTATTTTTTATATAGCTATAAATTAGAATATATTCATAAATACTGTACAAGAAAAGTAGTATTAGGATCCGTGTGAAAACTTCTTCTATGTGTGGTAAGCGCGACTTGTATATTCGACAAGACGGAAGGAAAAAAAAAAAAAAGGTAGAGGTGCATTTATTATAAGTGAAGAAGAGGAATGAAATATCTGAGTCGTTGTGTAAGAAGCAAAAAGGAACAAATAATATGGGAAAACATGGATATAATAAACAAGAAAATAATGATAATAATAATGATAATAATAATAATAAAAATAAAAATATTGAAATTAGTTCATCATTTGTATATCTTCTTCTTCTAGAAAATCTTCATCAAGTCCTGGAGTGGCTGATCTGACATGATTTCCATTTGGAATAGAGGCTTCACTATCATCGTTCCCTGAAGATATCCCTCCACTATGATCACAAGGTTCATTTGGAATATACACGTCATCATCGACAAACTCGTCATCGTCCTCACCTTCGCTATCCAAGTCTGCTTCTAAATCGCAAATTGCTCTACAGTTTGGGCAAACAAATTGAGGGTACGTACTTGAAACAAGACGACGAACACATTGATAATGCCAACTGTGGGAGCAAGGGGCGATGAATACGGCTTGGAACGGCTTAATTTTGGACAAGCAGATCGAACAATCTTCGAACTCTGTACCAGTAGCCATTTTCTGCAATTCTTTTAGTTTCTGAATCGCTTCTTTGTTGAAAGCGTTTGCCTTTTTTCTCCATGACTTATTGAGTTCTACCCTCATCTTCACGCATCTGTAAATCTCTTCAGCTCCACCACGGAAATTCAAACCGAGTTGTAAAATATCACCATCTTTTAGCAAGTAGTCCTTGGACATTGTTGAAGCTGGCGACAAGCGGTGGTGGTTTAGGAAGGTACCTGAGGAAGACTTCACGTCTTTAACGAACCAGTTTCCCCTATCGTCCACTTTGAAAACGCCGTGTGTTCTAGACACGACTTTGCTTTTGAAGACTGCTGGATGGAACGCTTCTGGGATAGTGGAAATAGCTTCTCTAACTTTCTCTGTGTACCTTCCGATGACCAACTGTGAACCTGGACCAGCAGTTCTTACTATTGGATCAAAGTAAAAGCCCGGGACGCCCGCCGTCGGATTATCTATAAACGCAGTTAGTCTCAATGTGAACAACCCGTTCTTATCCTTACGTAACCTCACTGTCTCATCCTCTACGGGCTCCGGCTTGGGCCAATCGTTTGGGAAGTCTAAGTGCAAAGCTGGTGCCGCTGCGGGCCGCACTGCTGGGTATATGAAATGGTGGACATTTTTCAAAAAATGTCCATTCTGCATGCCACTAGCCTGAATGGGCGGTGAAGTTAGCGGCATCTGGTCGAGCTGACTGTTAGAAGTGCTGCCATTTGTATCGATCTGGCCCAACACGAGGTTTATCGGCAAATGACTGGATGACAACTCTGTATTCTGGGGGCCCCCAGGCACTGAAGATGGCCCACCATGCGCTGGATGTTCTGAATAGTCCAGTGGCGTGGTTCCCAAAATGTTGTTACTGATATGCGTGTTGTTATTGTTAATATTGACATTATTATTAGTGTGTGTATTAGTATTATTAGTGTGTGTAGTATTAGTGTTACTGTTATTGTTATTATTATTATTATGATTATTCTCGTTGTTGACACCACCGCCAGCTGCTCCAGGCACTGTCATAGACGCATCAGAATTTATATCCCGCGCCTGCGAACGCTCCCGCCCAATGTCAATCGGCATGGCCCGCCCACTCACCTCCATCATCCCATTATCCGTCCCAGAACTCACTCCTCCGCTCCCAGACGCTCCTTGCCGAATCCCAAACGTACTCAAAATCGTCCCAAGACCAGACCCACGTCTCCACCCGGCACCATTAACATTATCATTAACGCCCGTACCTGCCATCTTCCTCCAATTCAATCCTCTAGCTACTCTTCTGTCGCTCTGCTGCTCTAACACAAAACAATTTCCAAAATCCTATCCAGAATCAAAACTAAAAACTCTCTCTATTTCTCACTTAAATTTCCCTCTAAGTCCCCAGTTCTTCAACCTGAACAATATTTTACCTATTTAGCACCGAATGATATCCCTAGATGCTCCACAAAAGGCTCCCTGTCCTTCTCTATCCCCATCACCTAATTTCTCTTTTATCAAACCACTCTATCCTTCAAGAGTACAAAAGTTGCAACAAGTCACTTTTTCAATTTATCACCAAATTTCGTTTTTTTCAGGATTTTCCAATGCTCCAGGACAAAAATTGAGAAAATCCCTGAATATTACTGTGCTATATGGAACTGCAAGGTGTAGCGTCCGCGCGTAGGGCTTTAAAACGGCGTTTTAGAGGCCACAGAGTAGATTAGATTAATCTTGGGACACATATACTGCGACTGAACTACGTAGATGCCGCCCGCGCGGAACGGCTATTGGCTGTTCAAGGCTTCTTTTTTTCTTTCTTTCTTAATTATTATCATTATTATTGTTTTACCCTTTTCCAATATGAAGCACGTGTTTTTGGGCGACAGCAATTATTCTTCGGTGTGTATTGCCAGCAGCATTGAAACAATGGTGTCAAAGGTCGGAAGTAGGGCCTGGGGGTTATGTGTTTTTTTTTAAATAGACTATACATCATATATGTCATGTGTTTAAATGTAGGGATGCTTGCTTCCTCATTTCAACTTGGACAAGTCGAATGGGGTGGAGTTTACAGTGACAATTTCCTCGTACAATAAGGTTGTCAAGAACTCGCTGAACTTCTCTCCTGTGATTTCAGGCTCGAAGTACTTGGCTGCCAGGTTGAACTTGTTCTTGTCGCCCAATGGGGACTTGGCAGCTAGCTCCTTGGCTTGCTCGTAGAGGATTTCCTTTGCCAATTCTGGGGTAATTGGTTTTCCAGTGTCCTTTAGGACGATCTTGTGCTTGACCCATTGGTGCAATTGACAACGGGAGACTTCTGCGGTGGCAGCGTCCTCCATCAAGTTGTTGATGGGGACGCAGCCGCTGCCTCTGAGCCAGGCTTCCATGTACTGCAAGCCGATGTCCAAGTTTTGTTTGATGCCAGCAGTGGTGATCTCGCCGTCCTTGATGTTGGTGTTCAATAGATCTGCAGCAGCGACGGTTGTTTCTGGGACTTTGTAGATCTGGTTTGGAGTGCCCATTTCTGCGAACACTTCGTTACAGATGGGCGCCAATGCCGGATGGGCGACCCAGGAACCGTCGTGGCCGTTGGTCAACTCTCTGATCTTGTCGTTGCGGACCTTGGTCATCGCAGCGGTGTTGGCCGCCTCGTCGTTTTTGATGGGGATTTGTGCGGCCATACCACCCATTGCATGCACTCCACGGCTGTGACAGGTTCTGATGAGCTTTTTCACGTACGCGTCCATGAACGGAGAGGTCATGGTGACCTGGTCTCTGTTGGGCAACACGTGCTCGGGCTTGTTTCTCAACCGCTTGATGGTGGAGAATATGTAGTCCCAACGGCCACAGTTCAACCCGGCCGAGTGCTGTCTGAGCTGCCAGATGATTTCCTCCATCTGGAACGCAGCGGGCAAAGTCTCAATCAAGACCGTAGCTCTGATGGTCCCGCGTGGGAGCGCAACGTAGTCCTGTGCGACCTGGAAAATGTCGTTCCACAATTTGGCCTCGAGATGGTGCTCCATCTTGGGCAAGTAGAAGTATGGACCCTTGCCGATTTCGATCAACTTGTGCGCGTTGTGGAAGAAATACAAACCAAAGTCGAGAATCGAGGCGCTGATTGGCTCGCCGTCAACCAAAATGTGGTTGTCGACCATGTGCCATCCTCTGGGTCTCACAATCAATGTGGGCAACTCGCCGATCTTGGCCCTTAGCTTGTACTCTTTTCTTGGCGTGACAAAGTCGATCTGGTCGCGAATGGCATCGTACAAGTTCACTTGTCCGTATATGACGTTTTCCCAGGTTGGCGATGCGGAATCCTCGAAATCGGTCATGTACGTCTTGACATCGGAGTTCAATGCGTTCACCAACATGTTTCTCAATGGGGGTCCCGTGATTTCTGTGGAACGGTCGATTAGACCTGGGGCCAACACGGGTCCTTGCCAGGTGGGGTCATTTCTGATCGATTCCGTCTCCTTCAAGAAACCGAACTCGTACTCGCCAGCATCGATCTTCTTTTGAACAATTTGTCTGTTCTCGAGCAATTGCAATCTGGTCTTGTTGAAGGTTCTGTGCAAAAGCACGACGAATTCCAAAGCATCTTTGGTCAAAATGTCAGCTACTGTAGTAGTGCTTGGGGTGAATTGGGGCGTGAAATCAACATCCACGAGCACCTCGACGTTTTCTAGTGTCTTCTTGACCATTGTGGGCTATTTTTTTGTATTGGTATTGGTATTGGTATTGGTATTGGTGTTGTAATTTTTAGTTTGTATTATTTGTACTAACTCTTGGTAAAATGACTTGCCTTAGACAACCCCTCTCTCTCCCTATATATACAATTGCACTGGTGACAAGACCTTTATTCCAAGATAACGTAAACGAAACGAATACCCAACTCTTCCAAGCTCCGAGAAACCATGCATTCAATTTTCTAATCGGTCCAAATCATAAAAGAGATGATGATGATTCGATGATCATCTGCCAGTGCCCTATGGACGAAAACCAAACTCAAACTCAAGCCCAAGAGCCTGGCTCTTACAGCGCACAAACTGGCGCAGATTTGCGATCAAAGCACTCGGTGTGCGAACGTTGCTGAGGGGCCCTTTGACAGCACTTGACAGCACTTGTAGTTCGGGGTTCTCCGTTCGAATGGAGTTTTCCGCTGGATGCGGACGGCTATCTCCATTGGCGCGAGAAAGAAGTCGCAGTGGGCGCGCAGTGCGGACAAATAGAGAAAAAATGGCCATAGAAAGGACTATGCCCGGAAAGGGAAACTATACCAGAAAAGGGGTGTGTGGATGTCCAGGAATAAGGGGAAGAAGAAGAAGAAGAAAAAAAAAAAAAAAAAAAAAAAACTAACACTACCACGGAACCGAGTCACGTGAACAGTGAGGGAGAAGGAGAAGGAGAAGGAGACGGGGTGTACCAGATTAATCGTTACCCGCACTACCCAATCACGTGCAACCATTTCTTAAAAACAGTACAAGAAAGAAAGAAAAACTTCCCCCGCCAACCCCCCGAAAAAAGAAAAAATTAATCCCAAACACGGTCGTCTGGACCCTGACGTCACAAACAATTGCAGACTCTATTACCCTACCCGGTTTTCAACGCGGATTACCTAACATCCGTCCTCTTGTTGAACACGATCCCAGGACTTACCCTGTCTGCCACACACGTCGTTTGAATACGCCAAGCCCAAGACAAAGTCTAATCGGTGCTTCTCCTGCAGGTCCTGCTTGAGGGATAAAAAGAACGCGCAGGACAGCTCAACAAGCAGCTGCCGGCCCTCCCAATGATCTCCATTCTTTTCTCCACTGGTTCCTTAAGTCTTTTCCGGAATGCCCCATTGGCTCACCACTGCTCCTCCTCCTCCCCCTTCAATTCATTCACAATTCTCCTGACTCTGGCTGCATACCGATACGATAACACTTCAAATGGCAAAAAAAAAAAAAAAAATAAATAAATAAAAAAAATAAATACATATTTTGTAATTGCAAAACAGAAAACTACCCGCGCTACATACTAAGTGACGAATAATCCGGATTCATAGTTACAAACCAGATATTGACACCAACTGAAACTCAAGTCTTGGCTTTTCTAACTCAACAGCTACCGCTCGGCCCTAACTGGGATGCAATGGGCTAGGGGTAACCCAGGGTTGGGTTGGCTTGCCCTAGATTGCTCTCGAGGACCGCTTGCCGGCTCGTACGGTATTCGCGGTTCAACTCTTGCTGCTGGCGGCTTGCTCAGCCTCAGCCTCAGTTTTCTTTGGCCTTTGGCCTTTGGCCTTTGGCCTGTTGCCACCGCCCATGTTCTCCTCTTTTTCCTCTTCCCAGAAAGCGCCGCGACCCATCAAAACTAAGGGATACCATACCAGTCAGGAGAGAGGGCTGCAGAGGCTTAGTTAGAACATCGCTCTCAGGGTCAAAACATGCGCCTTTCTTTTTCCCACCACCCAGCCCTTTTCGTACTTTTTTGCGTTGCGCTACTGGGTGTCTGTCTGCACTGGTGGGTTGAAAAGAGGTAGGTAGATTGCGGCACAGATTCAGACACCGCCTTTCAGCCGTGCTTCTCGACGAACTCTCTTGTTTTTCTTCTCTCTCACAAGCCTCGTGCGTAGCTGAGGAAACGCCTCAAAAGAAACCGTTCTTGGCCTACGTATCGCTCTACGCATTGTTTCTCCTACTCCCCCTCCTGGCCTTTTCTTTGCCGCGAGCATATCTAGCCGCTCACGGGCGCGTCTGGGCCGGTTGGTCAGTTTACAGAAAAAATTCCTTTTCTGGCACTTGGCCCTTGTTTTCAGTTTTTGATTTTCCTGCTTCCAACGGCTCCAGATGTGAAAGACACAACGAGAAAAAAGAAAACACTTTACTTTTTACTCCATGGCCGTACGCATTTTTAGCGGAAATATGAACCACTCTGTGGCAGTTTCCTAGTGGAAAGAAAGAAGAAAAAAAAAAAAAAAAAAAAAAAAAAAAAAAAAAAAAAAAAAAAAAAGCAGGCAGTTCAATGAGCGACGAGAGTGGGTTTCAATATTGTTTGTTCAGCTAAGCCTTACTTGTGCAGCACAATAATGCATTCGGGGAGCGGAGGCTGAGCCTTCAAGGCTTGTAATGGGAAAGGGTTCTTTTTACGTGTTTTCAAAGTGGATTTTGTCAGAAGGTTCGGTCGCAACCATTTCGGTTATACCCACACACATTTTTTTGTATATAATATCCAGAATGATTTGTGATCTGAACGGGTATTATTCTATGGTTCGTATTTAATGTTATAGAGGTGTTTTTTCTATACTTTCCTTTAGATTTCAAAATTCACTATAGAAACCATACAACTGCTTCGGTTTCTGTATATCTTTAACAAACCTAACTAAGTCACCAGCTTGCTTGCTTCTTTGCATTTAGCGTTTGTTTGAAATTGTTATCCAGGACTCCATTCCCCGAACTATAGCAGAGATAGAGAAAAAGCTTATAGTTGCTGTTCCTTTACTCATACCGATTGATATACTGCATAGAAACAAAGTTATAAAAATCATTATTAATAAGCGATGACTGTTAGTGCTACAAAACTCTATGGGTACTATCCAAACAAAGCTATGTCGTTAGTCCCAGGCTCCACTACCAGTGGCTGGGACTTCTTCAACTACACGCCGACCAAGGGCGGTGCCATTGCCGTTGCAGCCGTGTTTGGTGTGTTTTTGTTCGTACTTCTATACCAAGTCATCTACTACTGTCATCAAGCTAAGAGAATCTCTAGCCTACGTCTAAACCACATCGCGTACAAATACATCCCATTGTTGGTCGGTGCCGTCTTTGAAATTATTGGTTATGCGGGCAGAGCCAGTGCTGCAGATGATGTTTTCTCGATCGGTCCATACATTATCCAAGCCATTTTCATTTTGGTCGCTCCTGCCCTATCTGTTTTATTTATTTTTGATTTAATAATTTTAATAATAAATGAACCTTTACTATCAATAAATCCTGATAATCAAGGATTATCTCATAAATTAAAATTAACAATAGGTTTAATTGGTAAATTAAATTCTTTATCATATTCTATATCTAATAATTGTTTATATTTAGATAAACCTAATAATTTACCATTAATTAATTCAAATACTCTTTTTCTTGCATTTTTATTATCAAAAATTAATTTAATATTAATATTTCTATTTATATTAGCCGCGACTTTTTCACACTGTGAAAAAGTCGCGGCATTTGTATTAATATTAGTATTAGTATTAGTATTTGAATATTTTATAACTCTACCATCTGCCGCTACAATTTACATGGTTTTCCACGCCATGTTGTGGCAACTAAAGTGTGAACGTATCTCTTTCATCCCACCTAGATATGCCACCACCACCTTTGTGTGTGGTGATGTGTTAAGTTTCATCTTGCAAGGTGCCGGTGGTGGTCTTTCTTCCGGTGACAACACTAGAGATTTGGGTAACGATGTCATTCTAGGAGGTCTTGCAGTGCAATTGGTCTTCTTCGGCTTTTTCATCATCACTGAAGTCAAGTTTTTGCTGATGGTCAGCAAGAGAAGTCCAATGGTCTCCAGAATATCTAACCACTGGAAGGTTCTCAACTGGACGCTTTTGTTAGTCAGTCTTTTGATTCTTGGTAGATCTATCGTCAGATTCGTTGAATTTGCCGAAGGTACCGATGGTGTCATTATCTCCCACGAATGGTACCTATACGTTTTCGATGCTCTATTCATGCTTGTTTGTTACTTGTTGTTCATAGTCATGTTCAAGTACGGTAACATCTTCCAAGTCTTCGTCGAATGTGGCAAGGCCGACTCAGAACCAATCTTGTACGGTGACACCGAATCGTACAACAACCAGAAGGAAATGGGTTTCGCATAATCATTTTATTTTTTCCACTCCCCTTCAACCCTCCTCTGGTACTCTCTCTCTCTACCTTTTTTAATACTCAAGCATATCAGAGTGTATCGTTACATATTCCCTGTTGTAATAGTGCCTTTTTGCAAATGGATAGATTTTCATCTCTTACCGTACTTATCCAGCTACACACATACACACCTTCCCTCTCCTTTAGGCTAGATTATATTATAGACCCTAAGTAAAAACAAGAAGTAATTCATTTCCATTGAATAAGAACAGAGTCCACTCCCCTTGACACCTTTTCTTCCCCCACCCCATTCACCCCCGTAGATGCTCACTCTTCTCTTCTCTGAGAGCCATCAGATCCCAAATCCAATCCAAACCTAACCGAAAAAAAAAAAAAAAAAATTACTCTCTCTCACACACACACAACAAAACATAAAATTCAAATAAAATAAAAACAAAATTGAAATTGAATTTATACTTGATATTGCTAAAGAATTTAGAGAATCTTCGAAGGGCTCACAGCACATACGACATCAGATTAGGAATTAGTGACAAGAAACGCTCTACTTGTTGCATTATAGACATAAATAACGCGCACAAGTTCCCGAGAATTCCAATTTTGTTTTTCTCTTCCCATATTATTAAATCATATTGTTTTACTATTGAAGGCCAATCCTATACTTTGCTTGCTTCATTCCATTCCAGTCAGGAAATTGATAACAAAACACATATAACACACTATGTCATTGCCATTGTATCGTCCGCTCGAGACTGTGTCTTTAGACAATGCAATCGAAGATCTAGTGGTGAGGTTCATACTAAATGTGCCTCCAGAAGATTTGGCCACTGTTGAAAGAGTCCTATTCCATTTCGAAGAAGCATCATGGTTCTATACTGACTTTGTTAAATTGATGAACCCATATTTGCCCAATTTGAGTATCCGCAGTTTCTCAAAAACGGTTAAAGACATCTGTCCTTTAATCTGGAATTGGGACATAACTCCTGAAAATGCGCTTGTGAAATTCTCCATGTACAAAAGAAGTATTCCTGTTAGGGGAGCTGCTATGTTTAATGAGAATTTGTCCAAGATATTGTTGTTGCGGGGGGCGAACTCGAAACATTGGTCGTTTCCCAGAGGTAAAATCGGGAAAGACGAGGACGATGTCTCTTGCTGCATAAGAGAAGTCAAAGAAGAAACAGGTTTCGATCTAACCGGATATATTGATGCAGACCAATACGTTGAAAGAAATATGAACGGCAAGAATTTTAAAATATTCTTGGTCAAAGGAGTTCCAGAGGACTTCGAGTTCAAGCCAGAGCATAAGAACGAAATCCAAGCCATTGAGTGGAAAGATTTCAAAAAGTTAAGCAAAGCCATTTTCAAGAATGAGGGAAGCGCTAAGGTCTTCTTGGTGAATTCCATGATTAGACCGCTATCCTTATATGTGAAAAATGAAAAGAGGGCTAAGGACGAAGATAAGTTGAAGCAATACGCAGAGGAGCACTTGAAAGCTATTCTTGGTCTTAACAAAAAAGAGAACAAGATTGTCCTTGATGCTGGTCGTGAGTTAATGGAAATGCTTCAGAGTTCCGCCAAAAATGCTCAACACACTTCAGTGGGTGAACAACAACCTGCAACTGAATCCCGTACCGTCGACGTCAACCAGGCACGTAACTTATTCCCTCTTATCTCTGTCCAATCTCTCTCAACTCTAGGTACCACTGAAGACTTTTCTCACTCAAGCTCTGAGTTAAATGGCCACTTGAAAAGTTCTCCAAATAATGTAAACGTATCAAATAACACTTCTACACAAGCCCAACCCGGTGACCTTCAGGCTTCTAGTAAGGAATTGTTGGCGTTTTTGCACAAAGCTTCTACTGTCGAAGAGATTGAACACAATGATAAAGAAACAGACACTATTTCATCGTTCCCAACTGCCAATATTAATTCAAAAGATGAAAATTACGAAGAATTCGAAAGTTCTTCAGACGAAAGCGAATACGAAGATTCTCAAGAAGTTATAGATAATGCAAACATCGAATTTGATGCTAAAAGAAATGACGAAAACTTACTTAACGTCAACAAAGTTCAAACTGAAACACCACAACAGGAAATCGTAAAGCCAACCGCTACTACCATTGCCTCAAGTGGAAAACCCAAAATGACTATATTGAAACGCCTTGACTCTCAATCAAAGCCAAATGGCCAAGAGTCACAATTTGTTACTGCTCAAAAACCAAAAATCAGATTGTTGAAGCGTGGTGATAAGCTAGAAGATTTATCATCAGGTGGCCTGTCGCCTAAATCACAATCAGTTGATAGAAATTCAAGTTCACCAGCTCCAGTATCGTTAGACACTGCACCCAAAACTGAACCTGAGTATCAATCAGACAACTTCAACCAGGACTCGGCTGCTAGAAGTTTATTGTCTATTCTCAAAAAACCATCTGCAAAAGAAAAGGAAGATGTTACTTCTTCATCACCAAGATTTAATAACATTACAGAAAATAATGAAGAACATAAGGTTGCCAGTTCAACTGCTTCTCCAGTTATTCAAAGCGAAAATGGTACTACAAAAAACATCATCCATTCTCTATCTGAAAGCCAACAGGGATCGGTATCTTCGCCAAATAACGGATCATCGGAACTTCTTGATTTACTAAAGAAGCCACAACTAACTGAAAACTTTGCACACAGTCCTGTTTCAGAGAGCTCTGAAACTAACACCAAACCTTCATCTGAATTGTTGAGTCTTTTGAAAAAACCAAAGTCAACAACTGCAACAGCGTCACCTACCGTAAATGAGAGTGTACCTGCTCAAACGCCATACCAAATGAATCAAATGAATCAAATGAACCCAATGAACCAAGGTTATCAAACTCAACCCCAAATATCTCACCAAGCACCTCAAATGCAACAAATGATGCCCCCTCAAAACTATATGCCACAGAATATGCCATTTGTTCCTCAAATGTTCCCAGGACAGCAACAGTACGTATTCCAGCAACCTATGAATGGGTATCCTATACAAAATCAACCACCAATGAACCCTGGTCAGAATATGAACGGACAGACATTTAATCAATCTCAAGAATTATTAAACATGTTACAAAAGCCAAATCAAAATGTAAATTCAAATCCAGCTTCACCATTACCAATGCAACAGGAGCCACAGAGTGCATCATCTGAATTATTGAGCCTATTGAGGAGATAATACATGCATTATTTGTGCTGTATAAAGATAGTGCTCTTTTTCTTTTGAAGATAATTAATAACTCCAATTTGCCTTGCGAGTATATAAATACTTTAAGTAGTTGTTAAATGATAAATATAATTTTGCTCGTGACTAACACTGAAGCAAGCCATTTAATTCTATAATTCGTACTCTTGAAGAATGTTAGACAATTCCGTTTCGTCCCTTTTAATCCACTCTAATTTTCTATTCTTCATACCTGTCAAGGTTGCAATACAGCCATAGCATATATTTGATTTGTTAGGAAATTCACTTTCTAGCTCTTGAAGCGATAGTTGCGAATCAGAATTATTAGCCTTCCTCCAAGCTTCATAATTTGCTTGTTCTTCTTCATCTTGAATTTCGTATGCTTTGTTTACTGTGATGCCATCTAACCAGGTAACTGGGTTCTTATAAATAATCGCGTTGCAAACGTCACAACGTTTGCTCTCATTGGTATGTTCCATCTCCATATTTGGGTAAGCAAGTTTAGCACCAGTACGGACCACGGTGGAAATCACATTGGAATAATCGCCTTCAATGTTATCAAAGTACTGACGTGCAAGTTCATTCATTGTCATACTCTTTATGAGTTTAACATTTTTAGTGGACTTGTCTACGAATTTATCCAGGAATAGCGTATCTTGTACTGTGTACTGATAGCAGAAAGAGGATAGAGATTTGATATGGCAGTATGCGTCCAGCTCGGATAATAGTACGTCGCGAGCAGGATGTAGGTTTCTAAACCCTTCATTATACTCTTCATCCAATGATGAATTATCCAAGTAATGTGGAATCTCCGCACCGCGACCTTTCACGGTCAACGAAATTATTTCATCAGCCAACTTGGTCATCGAATGCCCCCAAACAATAGCTTTGAACCCATGTTGCAATGCAAATTTCTTGATTAAATGCGTATCTATAACGTTCAACAAATCTTCTCTCGAAGTCTTATTTGGAGCGTTCAAGATAATATCTTCAACACTCAGCTCTTGTTTCCTATCAGTTGGAATATCCTTCACGTAAGTCTGGTAGGTGTCGATGAAAAGCTTGAACTCCTGCAATTCTGAAGACCCATTGAAGAACTCTTTTCTCTCTACGACATGAAATTTGATTTTATCCAAGTTATCGTGGTATTTGTCTTTCAATCCCTTGATCTTTTCACACACGTCATCACGCTCTGATCCGTGACAGAGCGTAAGCACCTCAACTTGAAACCCTGTTTTACCACGGTGACTTTTCTTCTGTTCACATAACGTATCATTTAACACATCCAACACGGACAAAGAAGACGATCCTAAAGACAACGCTACTAGCACATTCGACTTTGAGTTTTGCAAGTCAGCCTCTCCCTGGTTCCGTTTTTTATCAGCATATGCCATCTTGAATATATCCTGGTAGTAGTCATCAGACATCAGCTGCTTGCGCTGCTTGAGTGAAACGAACTTTATAAAACAATCATTGCAGAAATGTTCCTTTCTAGAGACTAAAACCGCTTCTGAAGCGGTGCAACGCTTACAAGGTGTCATGTATATGCTTGCAAATAGCACTTATTACCTTTCCCGTATAAGTGACGTTGGAGAGCCGTCAGGAATGGGGTCCTCTGATATACACTAGTGCGATGAGATGAGATGAACCATGCTTTTTTTTTTTTTTCTTTCTTCGTTATTTCATTTTTCAAGCCTGCTAGCTCATCGCTCTAAAGCCATATCTGAAAAATTTTGGAAATTCTATACTAGAAACAAGCCCGACTCAGCAAAACACACCAAAAACGGACCCCTACAGTGCGTCAAACACCAAGAATTCCCCATAAAAAGACATGGCTGACAAATCTCCCGAATCGAATAAATCTCCAGATGCAAAAACAACAGCGAATTCCACTGCTGAACAGCAGCTTCAACGCGACAAGAGAAACTTACCTGAAAACGTAGATCCAAGTCTCCAGACAAACAAGAACCAAGTCGACTTCGCCCCAGAAAAGGCCGACGTTAACTCCTTTAAATTCTACCCAGACGACCCTGAGTCCACGCTAAACCGCTTCAGATTCTCAGCAAAGGGCGCCTCAGAGTACTACGATCCATGCCAAGAATCCTCCAAAATGTCTTTCAAATGCCTCGAACTGAACAATTACGATAGAGACCTGTGCCGTGACTACTTCGACGCATACAGAGAGTGCAAAAAACAGTGGCTAAAGGCCAGAAGACAAAATAGAGAATTCTGGGAGTAAGTGCCAGTAGAATGCTCCCCGTGCCTGGCCACACCCTACTTTTCACTTTTCACTTTTCACTTTCCTGTACATAGATTGGTATAATACCGTCATATATCGCAATATATATTGTGACATATAGAACTTTTCTGGGGGCAAACTGTCTCCCGGAAACAGGTTTTTGGGGCCCCAGCCCCCCAAAAACACAAAACTTTTCGGGCCCGAAAGTTCCCCCCAAAAAATGATTTTTCGGACCAATGCTCCCCCAAAAACCGTTTCTGACTTGTTTCGCTCAAAAATTTTCTGGTTTGCATTCATTTTTTTTTTTTTTTTTTGTAGTTTTTGCCTTCCTTTCAGTACTGAAAAATTTCACCAACGTCAGATCCGCTTGCTGTGCGAGATGAGGAAAGAGGAAGTATCAGCATTTAGTTTTACAAAAGCTAGAAACACTTTGTAGTTTTAGATAAAAACACAGAAAGTTGGAAAAGAAGCTGCTTGTTGGGTCTGGAAGGTCAGTGAAAGTTTGTGGAATACCAATCTTGGTTTGAATTTGATCATTGAGAGAGCAGACTAGCCAAGAGGAAGTATTTTTGTGTAAATTACGAATTAGATATGTCCGATAATTCAATCAGTGGGTTTGTGAGCCGCAATAAAAAGGCTATTTTGACGGCAGTTGCTGTTTCTGGTGTTGCAGCTGGTGCATACTATAACTACAGGAAGCTACAGCAAGAACAGAAGGGATCTAGCAGTGGTAGTGGTGCAAGCAAAGGGTCCTCGAAGAGTGGGAAGAAGAAGAATAAGAAGAAGAAGAAGGATTCTTCTTCTTCTGGATCTGCTTCTCCATCTGGCGAGAGCAAGAGTTCTGTTCCACCATACCCAGTGAATGCTAAAGGTGAGCCGGACTTATCCAACAGAGAATCTTTTACTCCTGAACAGATCGACAGCTATGCGTTGGCTTTGAAGGACAAGGGTAACGAATTTTTTAAGGCGAAGGATTTCGAGAAGGCGATTGAGTACTACACACTTGCGATCTCTTTGAAGGAGGATCCAGTGTTCTATTCGAACAGATCTGCTGCTTATGTATCGATCAACAACTTTGAGAAGGTTGTTGAGGACACCACTGCTGCATTGAAGCTAAAACCGGACTACTCCAAGTGCTGGTTGAGAAGAGCTAGTGCTTACGAAAACCTGGGCAACTTCTCTGAGGCTATGTTTGATTTGTCTGCGGTCTCTTTGCTTGGTGAATACAGTGGTCAATCCGTGGAACAGCTTCTAGAAAGAAACATGAACAAACAGGCTACCAAGGTATTGGGCGAGAAATTGAAGGAAAACCAAGGTAAAGAGTCTCAACTCCCATCAAACACTTCTTTGGCCTCTTTCTTCGGTATCTTTGACCCAGTCACCACTTTCGATGACTACGATGAAGAAAATGAAGCTGATGTTGTGTTGAAGGACGCTTTGGTTAACTTGTTCAAGAGTCAAACCGGTTGTTACGAAGTTGCTGACGAAAAGTTCACTAAGGCTGCTGAATTGTACAGATCCCAATTGGAAGAATCCCCAGACAACGAAAGTTTGAAGAAGAAGGCTGCTATCGCTCTTGAACACGTTGGTATTTTCAAGTTCTTCAAGAACGACCCAATCACTGCACACATTAACCTAGAAGAATCTTTGTCCTTGCACCCAAGATCGTCTACTTACATTTACATGGCTTTAATCATGGCCGACAAGGGTGAAGCAAACCAATACAAGGAATACTTCGACAAGGCTTTGGAATTGGATCCAAACTGCTCTGCTGTCTACTACCACCGTGGCCAAATGCACTTTGTTGTTGAAAACTTCAAAGAAGCTGGTGCCGACTTCGACAAGGCTAAGGAATTGAACCCAGATAACATTTTCGCTTACATTCAAAGCGCTTGTTTGGCGTACCGTGAAGATAAGTTTGATGACTGTGAAACTTTGTTCAGCGAAGCTAGAAGAAAGTTCCCAACTGCTCCAGAAGTTCCAAACTTCTATGCTGAAATCTTGGCTGCCAAGAACTCTTTGGAAGCTGCTATAAAACAATACGACATTGCCATCAAGCTAGAAGAAGCTCTTCCTGGTATCCACGTTGGTATCGCTCCAATGATTGGTAAGGCTACTGCTTTGTCAAGAAACCCAACTGTTGAAAACTACGTCGAAGCTACCAAGTTGTTTGAAGAAGCTTGTCAAATCGACCCAAGATCTGAACAAGCCAAGATGGGCCTTGCTCAATTGAAGTTGCAACAAGAAGAAATCGACGAAGCAATTCAATTGTTCGAAGATGCTGCTGAATTGTCCAGATCCTTCGAAGAAAAGTTACAAGCTACAACCTTCGCTGAAGCCACCAAGGTTCAAAAGAAGATTAGAGCAGATCCATTTGTCAAAAGCAAGATCGATGAAGCGCTAGCTGCTTACCGTGCCCAAGGCTTGGTTTAAAGATGAATATGATTCCTTTATAAGGAATTCAATATATTTGAGTTAATGAAAGTAAAAGTAAAATATTAAAGTTACCATAAAAAACATAAAAAAAAAATCTATTTCTTTGTTGGAAAATGAGACTATCCTATCTTATGCGAACTTAAGGTCATTGTTTCAGAATGAAATGGTATCCATAGATTTCTTTCTTCCATCCCCTTTTATTATCCCAGTTATTTATGATATCATCAATATTAGTTTGTTTGTTAAACTTGTCTTTCATTATAGGATTGTACATCAAAAGAGGTAATACCATTTTATCACATATTATTCAGATATTGTATCATTTACCAGATATTCCTATTAACTTATAATGATCGATAAAACTTAGGAAAGAAACGGATGGTTAAATTCTTGTTCCATTCGGATGTCGCTAGATATTGAAAACAGCCTTAAGTTCTCAGAACAACTTTTTTGAAAATAGTAAAAAAAAAAGGATTCCAAGAATGAAAATACGAAACAAAAGAGATCTGAAATACTATTGTCTACTCGGTGTTTAGATGTCTCTCCATCTTCCATTGATAGTTTGCTAAAAACAAGTACGTCTTTCTGTATATATATACATATTATCATCAAACTACAATTTTTATCACTATGTACGTTTTGATCGTTTCGAACAAATATTTCGATCTGCCTAAGAATTAGTTACAACTTGAGATGAACACTGTTTTCAAAAGGAGCATTTGTTGAAAGCAAGAGGGTCACTTAGTTTCCAGGTTAAGTGGAACGATAACCTAACAACAAACACCCGCAATGTTCTCCACCATATTCCAGTCGGTACTGAACTTGTCTTCAAAGACAAGCATTATGGGTTCAAGAAGTCCTGTTACATCGTTAATCTTATCCAGAAATCTAATGAAGACACACAAAGGTGCTGCTAAGAGGTGGAGGAAGACTGCTAATAGTTTCAAGAGAGGAAAGGCGGGAAGAAACCATGGTAATGCTGGCTGGAGCAGAAACTCTTTGAAATCTTTATCTGGTAGATCATTGGCAGATGCTTCTCATATACAACGTTTAAAGAGATTACTTCCATATCATTAAGATAGTTCCACACCACGCCATATCATGATTCAGTAAGGTATTGTTCATCTGAGTTCATTTTGAGTTTCCTGTAAATATAAGTATTGGTAATCTAAGATACATAGCGATATAATCACAAAGTGCTAAAAGTCTTTAAGTTACTGTTCAAACAGTATGATGGAAATTATACATGTTATATATATATGAGTAATGGATACATAGCACGAGATTTTCACAATATAATTGTTTTAAGTTTCGGAAATATCATTCTCAATCCAACTACCAGTGGTTAGGTTCTTTTTTAGTTCAACTGTAGGGAAATAGTGATAATTCGTCTTTAAGGAAATCGCAAAGGGTACATCATCAAAAGTCACTAAACGCATTTTACAGTATGAGTTATCTGGAATTTCTTTGACAACCTTTAAGAAGGTATCCAAGTCTGGAGTTTCTTGATCATTAACATGGGTAATGAAGTTGGTAACTTCAATCCCGTATTGTAATGCAAGCGATGAAGTACCACGTGAAACAGTGTAAACTTGACTAGGAATTGATGTCTTCATTTGACGAACCGCGTGGTGTGGAGCTTGCAAAACACAACCAGCAAATACCACTATCCTACTTGTTTCCTCAATCTGAACGGTTCTAATTTTTAAATCCATTATCTTTGCATCTCTTACTATTTTGAAAGAAAGTACAGATTCAATATCAGAATCTTCACTTGAGGCAACAACACCACCTATATCTCTCATTCTCTTTACAAGTTTTCCGTTCACTGATAGAATTATGTCACCAGGTTCAAGTTTCTCTTCTACGGTAGTGTAAGAATTTCTAGTCACGCTAATAAACTGTAGTCTGTTTTTGGATTCTTCTTCCATCTTTCTAATCCATTCATCTGGAACACCACGAATTCTAGCTTGCAACAATGAGATAGAATCGAAACCAGCATCCACAATCGATACCTTAGGCTTTTTACCGGCTTTTAGAATATCAACAACTTCTTTGATGTCGATAACATCCAATCCCATTAGGTAAAGCTTTTCCTTATTACCCATACAAGATAACCAAATGGCTCTAACAGTACCGTCATCGTCTGCTAGAATACCAGATTTACATTTAGTACTGAGACTGGAATCAATAGAAATAACTTCCAAATTTGTTGCTCTGTATCTAGGAATCACGTCGTTTGGAACACTTAAAGAAGAAATGCCATTAACCTTCGTTTTAGAGTTTACCAAAGTATTTGAGTACATGTAACCGATAAAATTAGTTTCATCCCCTCTTTCAAGTCTTTCATCTGCCAAAATAGGTGTGTGAATTGGCGCGTCTACCAAAGCAGGATTGTATTGGACAATGGCATAGTTCTGAGTAGGATGCAAAAAAATTACCTTTGCTGGCACAAGTACGGATTCTGCAAATGAGATGAATGTGTTTAGGCAATCGTGAGGAACGAAACTACGCGAAACAATAACGTAACCCTTCTCTGCATCAATAACTAAACCACAACCACTTGATGGTTCAGGTTCCATAGAGTCCATCGTAATCGCGATCACTGAATGCACTACGCATAAACTGTGTGACATTTTAGCCAATTTTTCGTTTCCATTTATGGGCAAGTCTAGGATTTTCGCCTTTTGAGTTTTGATTGGAACAGGCGGAAGTCTATCAGTAATCTTCTCATAGTCCCAAATACCTGTCTTATCATTTCTAGTGTAGACGCGCAATTCGCTACACCAGTGACGGTCTATATAAACACTTGTAATTCTTTGGGTTTGGACGTCCGTGAGGTTGTGGAATTTCACGATTACTCTACTTTCATCAGGAATGGTTTTCATAACATCAATGAAAACATCAAGTGTTGGAGTTGGTTTATTATCAACTGAATCAATTATCCAACCAGTCTTTTCCTTTGGGTCCAAATCGAAGGACCCAGTGGCGCTGGCTAAGAAAACTCCTCTCACTGGAAGAGCGTAAAATCTTGCCATTTGGTATGAGAGTTCATGGAAGTTCGCTCCACAAACTTCAACATAACGGGAAGGAGTGATGCCATGTAGATCGCCAACAACGCATTTGACAGATACATCTTTTGTTCCTCTTTGTACTGTAATTGTTATCTCGTTTCCAACATTGCTATCAAGAATATCATCGACTTGTATGAATGAACTAATTGGGACATCGTTTATTGAAATCAAAGTATCACCTTCCTGAAGTTTTTGGTATGCTGGTCCTTCTCTCAGTAGAGTTTCTGCGACCAAAAGTCCAGTCTTACCGGGAAACATTTTACGAGCCTCCTTTTCACGTTCTTCACTTAGTCCTAACCTTCTACACTCATCAAAAGGTTTTAGCATCCATTGGGTTTGGATACTACCTCTAGTGATAGGTTTATCCTGACGAATACACTCTAATGCTCTAACAATTCTATCAAGTGGCAAAAAGAAATCTGTGGACGCCTCCGTGGAGCCACCAGCCTGTAGCGCAACTGCATAACCATCTACATTAACAACTGGAGAACCAGATGAACCTCCAGAAGCAGCTGCAGCTGCTTGAATATATTCAGTGTTGAAATCATTGTATGTTAATTCTCCATAATCAGGTGCGTTTCTGTCAACTCTACTGATAAAACCAGCTAGAATACTCAACTTTTCACCAGCATCGTTACCGACAACACGAATCTCAGACCCGACTTTAGCCAAAGATGGCTTGAGTTCCAAAGCCTGTACCTTAATATACTTCAATTTAGCTGGATCAAATTTCAAGAACCCAAAATCATGAACTGGGTCCCGATAAATTGGAATCACATCACACTCTTCATGGTTATCAAAGATTGCATACCCAATAAATGGCCCAGGCCCTACAACGTGTCTGTTGGTCAGTATAATCCCAAGTTTCGCATCGACAACAAACCCAGTTGCCTCAGACACAATCGCCGATTCAGAATCAAAAGGTGCCACTTGAGAAAAGTGAATAGAGACAACCGACTGAACTACTTTAGAAATAGTGTCTTGCCATTTGGCATTGTTGTTAAAAAGGGAGCTTCCCATTTCAATACCGCCTACATTAGGCTCATTATCGCTGTTTTCACTGTTCATACTCTCATCACCATCCTCATCTTGGAGCTTTGCTCTTTTCGCGTCAAATCCATCTACTTCACCAGTGGTTTCAGCCAAATTACGCTTCAGTTCCACTGTCATCCTTGCTGATATGCTTTTCAGATCTTTGATAGATGTTAACAGTGTAATACAGTTTTACAATATGCTATATCCTTCCACTGGACTCATAACCTTTTTATCTCATCTCATCACTTTCATCATCGCCAATTTTTTTTTTTTCAGATGCCATGTAAACTTTTCGTTTTCTTTTTTTCTATATTCTTGAAATTACCTAGAACAGTCCCTAGTGAAAGGCCTTGAACTAGAGTTCTCAAGCATTAAAAGTCTGGTTTATAGGGAACCACCGTCTCTGAGACTGAGGTCCACCATGATTTTACGTTTCCAATTGGCATACTGTTCCTCTGATACGGCTTCGTATTCTTCTTGTAGCATGTTTCCTACTCTAATAGCAATCGCATTACTGAAATCAGAACCGTCGTAATAATCATGCTGGACCCGCAGGTCTCGATACCATTTCTCTCCGTCTATGAGCTCTTTGGTTATTTTAATGGCCTCCATGATGTCTTCGTTGTTACCTGTCCGCATGTGAGCAGCCATCTTTTTCATGAGCTTGATATCGATAGTGGGGTCTTGTGATCTTTGATGGTTGAATACCACAAATGCAGATAAAAGGATGAGCCCGCATACAAGCTGTGTAGGGTACGCTAGATAAGTGGAATGGGAGCTGAACTCACGTATAATAGTGTGTGTAACTTCTGATGGTAGTTCGAACTCATTACAAAGAGTAATGAGTTCTGCAGTAGTGGGTTTGTGATATTTCTTGTAGAGCATGTTCCATTCGTTATATTTACCTCTGCGTTTTCTTGGAGAAGGGGTATCTTTGACTGGGGACTGTCGTTGCGGTGATTGTTTCGTTGGTGACATTGGATCAAAATCTGCCGTGGAACCAAACACATCTCTGACGTTAATAAGGGCAGACTTGTTTTGCGGTGTTGCCAGTAGCGGTAGAGGTAGCGAGCTTTTGTCATCTATAGTATTCTCCGATTCAGTCTCAAAAGTTAATTTCCTTCTAGTAGTCGACCTTTGGTCGCCCTTTGTGGGTGAAAGATCGAACTGCGTTAGGGGCTCGATGCTCTTTGCCTTCCGTTTTCTTGACTTTGTAGGCGTTTCGAATAGCTGTTCTTGCAACGTTTTGGGGTCAATTCCTGTAAACCGAGCATTCTTCACCACACTATTCTTCATAGATGGAGATCTCCCACTCTCGAACCGTACCTCACGTCCTGTATCGTCCTTTAATGGAGAATTGGGCCATATGTTTCGCTTGAAAATTCCCACTAACTTCGTTACCTGATCTGGCGGAAGAGGGATCTTGTCTGTTGTGTACACCAATCCTTCATCATATTTTTCCACAAGCTTTTCGCACGCTATTAAAGCACATATGTGGCATCTAGCTAGTTCTTCAGAGCTCTTTAGCATTACCTTACCCGCAGAAACATTGTATAAAGTCGTTGTTGTCGAAACTAATCTTTTTACATTTGGTTCTTGCCAATCCACTTCTGACTCGTTTTTAGCTCCAAGCAAATCCTTTATACATGTACGCACCTGTTGTGTAGACATTATATTGGGTTATATGCACTTTGGGATTACTCAAGGTCTTCCCTAGGATGATTTCATTACTCATCTCATCGCTATGTCCTAAATCTCAGGATGTTGATGCGATGTGATTTTCTTCATGTTAAAGAAAATGGCAACATCGCGATGCTTTTAAACCAGTGAATATATGTCAGAAGAAGAGAAACTCTGGTGTTTAGTAGAGTATAGCATTGGATAGAGAAGCTCTAGAGTCTGTAAAGAGTACATTATATAAAGATTTGATATGAGTGGATACTACAGGCGTGGTTATTCGCAGTATCATGGTGGTGGTGACCGATACAGGGCGCGATATGAATATGGGCCTCAACATGAATATGAGTACGAATACAGGGAGACCGGTGCTCGTTACGATGGGCCTATGCGTCGAGAAAAGCGTGGAAACTTTACGAATGGGAATTACAGACGCATTCCATCGAAACCAAGGCATGAGAGCACTGCTCCCAAAAATCCTTTTGGGACGCGTCCATTGGTGGCAGCTAAGTATGACAACCCAGAGTTCAATGAAAAGTATCACTACTTTGAAGTGACCGAAAAGAGGCTACGAAACCAACAATCCTTCAATAGCTGGCAAACGGGGAAACTCCCTAAAGATGGGTATCTTGTGACTCTTGAGGGTGCGGAGAAACCACGAGCTGTACTTCATGCGAGGGAGCCCAGTCAAGCAGCGGTTGATCCACGAAAATCTGGTGCAACCGGTGGTAAGAAGTCGTTTAGAAAGCTACGGACAGAGCTTGTGAAGACAGCAAGGGTACCGTATGACTCGTTTTACGTTGGACCAGAACCACCTAGGGAAATTGTTGTGTTCCCATCTTCTGCGAACCAGTTCCCAATATCAGTTGTTTTGGCAGAAACGGTAATCAAGAACTATTTCAAGACGTTTGGAGAGATCTCTCACTTTGAGCAATTCATGGATCCAAATAGTGCTCTACCATTGTACGTGTATTTAATACGGTTTACAGGCCCGGAATCTCAGCCCGATGCCCCCTATAAGGCTGCATATTTAACAGCAGAAAAATTCAAGAACCATCCTTACACAGTGTCAGGTATTAAATTCAATGTATCATTGAACCACAACAAAACTTTGGAATCTATAAAGGAGAAATTCATCAAGCAGAACGCAGCAAGAGTGTCTGAAGTGAAAAAGACTAAAATTGCGGAGTCTCAAAAACAAAATATGAAAAAGCCTCCAGGTACAAAGACAGTGCCTTTGGATCTAACTAAGTTGGTAAACAATAGACCAGTGCTTTTTGTATCTTCGAAAATCACGTTTGTCCATAGGCTCAATCCCGCTGACTTCAAGTACCAGCTTCGTAACTACCATTGGGCCAAAATCATAGACCATTATTCTGGAATATATATTATTTTCCATAACATAGAGAATGCCAAAGCTTGTTTGAAGTACGAATCAGGATCATTACGCTTGACTTCTCGCAAAACAAGAGCACCAGTTACGATAGAATTCCACTTGATTGAGCCAAAGGCAACAACGGATACTCGACAAACGTTCAAACAAGCTAGAGATAACCAACCCAAGAGAATCGAATATGCTACTAAGGAGGACTTATTGAAGGTAGCTACAAGACAAATACTCAAAGATTTGAGGGAAACATTAAAGAGGGATATCTTACGGAGGCTTGTTGGACCAACTATCTTCGAAACACTTAACCCTACTAACTATCCGGAGGTTGTAGAGAAGAAGATGAAGTTGGATGAAGAAAAGAAGAAAAATCGCGAAGAAATACAGAGGAGGAAAACCATTAAATCAGCACCGACAGAATTTGATATTTTCAGTCTCTATGGGCCAGCTTATAAAACAAAAAAACTCAAGAGAGATCGTCCAGTTGATAAGGATGGTTCTAAGGATGGAGCAAAGGATTTGCATTTGAGAAAAAAACAAAAGGTCGAACACTTGTCTCATCTATTGAATGAGGACGTAACTACAAGTGAAGACGCAGCAGACTCACTGACGGCAGCAGAAGAAGCTGAAAGCTCGTCTGAATCATCTGGTTATGAATCAGAAGATGTGCTGTCGGACGAAGCTAAGAAACAGTCATCGGTAGTGACTACTCCTGAGCAAGTTGAATCAACGAACACTGCTACATTGTCGGATGAACGGTCAAAAGCATTGCTGCAGTATGACAGTAAATATAAACCAATAGTTTCAGAATACCCCGTTCCTGTATATCATCCAGAAAACTTTGAACTAGATGGGACTGATAAGTATTCTATTACCATGTTCCAAGAGATATTGAAAGATGATGAAGATATATCTCTATTACAAAATGTTATTCATGAAAGAACAGATGAAAAGACTAGTGATGTATCTCCCTTTTTACCATATACAATGTGGAAGTTATATCAGCAATCGGAACAGCTTGCAGTTGTCCGTAAAACCCAACTCGCATTAAACGAAGGCCAACTTGACTCTACTCTTGTTTCAAAGACAGGAAGTTTCATCGCGGAGGGCTTTAGAAAGATTCCTGATCGTTTGAAAAAATCATACCTCCCTCATCGTCGTAAACTAACCCAGCCTTTAAATACAGTGCATAACCATCAAGAGCTCAACAATACCTTGAATAATGGGTCAGAGTCTGTAACAGAAGAGGTAGAAACAACAGAGCAGGACAACCACAATGCATCCTCACGTCTCAACAGAGCATTCCAAAGACGTTTCCAACAAGATATCGAAGCTCAAAGAGCCGCAATTGGTTCAGAATCTGAGTTATTGTCTCTAAACCAATTGACAAAGAGGAAAAAACCAGTCACATTCGCCAGATCCGCAATTCATAACTGGGGTTTGTATGCTTTAGAACCGATTGCTGCAAAGGAAATGATTATTGAATATGTTGGTGAGTCCATCAGACAACCTGTGGCAGAAATGAGAGAAAAAAGATACATCAAATCTGGTATTGGTTCTAGTTACTTGTTTAGAATCGATGAAAATACAGTTATTGATGCCACAAAGAAAGGTGGGATTGCGAGATTTATCAATCATTGCTGTGAGCCAAGTTGTACAGCAAAAATCATCAAGGTTGGAGGCAGAAAAAGAATCGTCATTTACGCGTTACGTGATATTAGTGCAAATGAGGAATTGACATATGACTACAAATTTGAAAGAGAAACCGACGAAGGCGAAAGGCTACCATGTCTTTGCGGAGCTCCTTCGTGTAAAGGGTTCCTTAACTAAAGCTATCAACTCTTCGTATTGCATTCCGATATTCTTTCTATTTTATCAGTTTTACTTATTCTTATTTCGGTATATATGTGTATATACTTTTTTTTCATATTGATGATCATTTTCCATTAGAAGAGTTTCAGCTGACACCATTGTCAAACTATGAAGATATCGGCAGATATAGCATCCAAACGTGCCAAGGGATCCTGATGCTCAGGCGAGCTGCAATTTTACTCTCTGGTCGACAGCGGCCTAACCTTCTGCGACATTATTCGACGGCTAAAATACCGAAGGTAGAAAAGCTAAGCATTTCATTATTGAACGATGCTCCCATTATAGAGACATCTTCTCTACCGAGTGAAACAAAGCGAAGAACAAAGAAACATGATCGCGGTGGTATGGAAACGAAGAATTCCCTTCCACCAGCCTTGAAATACGTTCGTGATGTTATGGATAAGTATGAAGGTCATGTGGTTATTACACAGATCGGATCATTCTATGAATTATACTTTGAGCATGCAACAAATTATGCGCCTAAGTTGAATATCACCCTAACGAGCAAAGAAACAACCAATGGTAGGGTACCGTTTGCCGGGTTTCCAGTTAATCAGCTGAACAGACATTTGAAAGTTCTCGTTAAAAAGCATGGTTTAAGCGTTGCAGTATGCGATCAATTCAAAACGAAATCATCAATAACTAATGAAGGAAACCTTTTCTCCCGAAGAGTCACTAGAATAGTTACTCCTGGAACATTTATAGATGAAGCTTGTGAAAATTTCCAAGAAAATCAGTTCTTATTAACGATAGATTTTCCCGAGAACGCATTGAAGAGGTCTGCTGATCTTAACACACCTGTAGGGCTCTGTTGGTGCGATATTTCAACTGGAGAAATATTCGTACAGCAGTCTTATTTAAAGGATTTAGCCTCTTCAATCACCAGGATTAAGCCAATGGAAATCTTGCTCGATGAAGATTTATTACAGTTTGATTTAACTAGCGGTGAATGGTATTCAGAATTGATTGAACTGAAGAAATACTTCGTCAAGTACCAAAAGATGCCTTCAAAACATAGAACAATTCAATCATTCGAAAAACTATTTGCTAACAACTATGATGATCTAGGAATTGTTCTTAGTACATTTACGCAAAAAGAAATCGCAGCTTTCAGAAACCTTTTGTTGTACATTGAAGAACACCTTCCAGATATGAACACAAATTTAGAACTTCCTCAAAAGCAACTTATTACCGATATTATGCAGATTGACTCTAGAACAAGTGTAGCATTAGAGCTTCACTCCACTATGCGAGAACATCATAAGAAGGGATCTTTGCTTTCTACTATACGAAGAACAGTTACAACGTCAGGTACAAGACTGTTAACGCAATGGTTATCCGCCCCATCTATGGATATAAAAGAAATCAAAAAAAGACAAGCATTAGTTGAATTCTTCAAAAATAACATCTCTTCCACAGATATTTTGATTCGTTATCTAAAGGAAACATCTGATATGTCTAGAATACTACAAAGATTTTCGTTCGGTCGGGGTGACTCGCTTGAATTGATCCAGCTCTCCAAATCCTTACAAAAATGTAACGAAATAGCTACATTTCTCCAACAGAATATGGAACACTCTTCTAAAACCACTGAAAAAGTGATTCAGAACATTTCCAAAGAGTTAATCTTTAAAGATTCAATTGTTGACAAAGTTTTATCTGCTATAAATGAGGATTCATTAATAAAACAAAGGAACGATAAGTACGAGGAAGGAAGCATTAAAAATATACAAGCTGATGTTGAAGAATCAGAAAAACCGCTACAAGATGAAACATGGATATTGTTACCTAATGCTTCAAAAAAGTTGCAAAAATATCATACAAATTATAGAGAGCTCCTAAAAGAAAAGGATAAGTTATTGGATTGGTACAAAGACTGGTTTACAACCCGGTTCAAGTTAAAGAATGTAAATCTCAAGCAGAAAAACTCCGGAGAATTCTGTATACATATTAGTGGAGGGCCTGCTAACTTGGCAGAACTAGATAAATACGTCGATGAACAAAACCAAAAGTTGGGCGTTGGCGAAAAATTTCATATTATTCAACGGTCAAAACAAACAAGATGGATCACACATGATAAATGGGAATCGTTATCACAACAGATTGAGGCAATATATCTTTTAATAAAAACAGAAGAAGAACGAACTATCAAAAGATTCCAAAAGGAATACATAGACTTAAGCTCCCAAATCAGAAGGCTTTCTCAAACCCTTGATTATATTGATGTACTATCTTCCTTTGCTAAATTAGCAATTGAACAACGATTAGTCCAACCAAAGATTACACAAGGCACCGATCTTGATATCAAAAATGGTAGACATTTAGTTGTCGAATCAGGGATGGCTCAAAGCTCCTTAGAGTCATTTACTCCAAATGATTGTCGTATTAGTTCCGGTGAACTCTGGGTTATAACAGGCCCTAATATGGGAGGTAAATCAACCTTCTTGAGACAAAATGCGATTATAGTAATTTTAGCGCAAATTGGATCTTATGTTCCTTGTGAGTCTGCAGTAATCGGACTTGTAGACAAAATATTTAGTAGGGTTGGATCTGCTGATGATCTCTATAATGAGATGAGTACATTTATGGTAGAGATGATTGAAACAAGCTATATCCTCAAAGGAGCTTCAGAACGGTCATTGGCAATATTAGATGAAATAGGTAGAGGCACTAGCAGAACAGAAGGTGTTGCGGTTGCTTACGCTACTTTGAAATATCTTGTAGAAAAAAACAAATGCCGTGCTCTCTTTGCCACGCACTTTGGTTCAGAACTTTCGGATACTATTAAGAAAACTGTTGATAGTAAATTCATCGACAGTGTGTCCTTTTACAAGACAGGGATCATTGGAGATGATACCAACTTTTTCTACGACCACAAATTGAAGCCAGGTGTGTGCTATATATCTGATGCAGTGAAAGTGGCGAAGCTGGCAGGCTTCCCAAAGGAAGCTTTGGAAATTGCCTCCGAAGTCTTAAAGCAGAGCTAAACGTATAATTAATATATATAAATGCAATATTTAATAGCTTTAATGACCAAATCGATACAAATCAAGTGGGGGCATTTGTTCTCTCCGTTTTGAATTTTTTTTAAAGTAACATGCTATTGATTACCATTGTAGTATTGTCCTGTTTGGTGTCCCTGATTATTGTTTTGCGGGTATTGAGTTTGCCCATTATTCGATGTTTGAGGGTAATTTGGGAATGCAGGTGGTTGTTGGGGGAAACCTTGTTGGAATTGTTGAGGCTGGAAACCCATTTGCTGGGGGAAACCTTGCTGGAATTGTTGACCGGGATATGGGTACATATTGAATGGTTGTTGTGGTTGCTGTGGTTGCTGTTGAGGAATGGGGTGCCCTTGGAAACCTTGTAATGGAGGTTGGTATAACCCCATATTAGGGAATTGTTGGTGACCCATATAACCCATTGGAGGAGGTGGGAATTGTGGATTGAACATTTGAGGGAAGTTTGGAGGGAATTGCATTGGATTAGCGGGTACAGGGGGTTCAGAGTGAGGTCTCTGGTTTCTCTGCCTTTTGTTGGGGATATTGCTTCCGTTATTCCCATTATTATTGTCGTAGCCGTTGTTTCTGTTGTTTCTTGGTTTGTACGTGACAGTAGTCTTACTACTTGAAGGAATTGGATCTCTTAGTTTAGATTGATTATGTTCCGAAGATTTTTTACTTTCATCAGTAGCCTCTGAGCCATCATTTTTCCGTTTCTTAGCCAACTTCTTCTTTCTCTTGAATTCCATTTCCTTCTCGTCGTCCGAGAACTCTTGTTCATGTTCTGGTAACTCTTCGTCGAAGCCATTGGAAGCATCAGTACCCTTGATCTGTTTTAGTTCGAAAGTATCCACCCAACGGGCTTCCGGTACTACGTAGTATATTTTCTCGCCGACCTTTGGTTTCAAATCCGTAAACCTTTGCAAACTCTTTTCGTTATTTCTATCAAACGTTACTCTATAAAGAGGGGCCTGTAGAGGACCAAATACTTCGCATAGCGGGCCAACAAGCGTTTTATCCTGTAGACATAGAATGCTTCCCTCCTTGAGGACTCTCTGTTCTCCGGAAAGGGTAGCTGAGATGATGATATTTCCTTCGAAGGCGGATTTTATGACTCCGATTTCGTTAATAGTGGCCTTTTCATCAATAGTGAAGTCTTCTGGGAGCGCAGGCACTGGTTCTTCTGCTATTTCGTGAACAGATCTAATGGGTCCTGAGGCCGTTGGTTCTTCATCTTCTCCCTCGATCTCAACCTCAACTGCGTCTTTGCTGTCTGAGTCTGAGTCTGAGTCTGAGTCTGAATCTGAATCCGAATCCGAATCCGAATCCGACTCTGAACTTGAACCTGAACTTGAACCTGAATCCGAGTCTGAAGAAGAAGAATTAGAACTACTATTCGAGGAACCATTTGATTCGTTTCCTGGAGCAGAGCTTGAACCTTCACCAGAACCTACCTTGGCTTCTGCATCCTTCTCAGCGTCGTCACCAGTTTCCTTTACGTCCTGCACAGGAATTGTCTGCTCATTTTGCGCTGCATTTTCGTCCTTCAAAGCCTGTTCGAACAAGTCGACCTCTTCTCTGCTATCACTCATCCTAACTCTTGGGTTTCGATCCACAGATATCTCGATGCATCCTACCCTACACCGTATAACACTTAACTTCACTCTACCTCATCGCAGCTCATCGCTTCGAATCTTTTCAGCTACCAAACCTTAGGCTCCATGTAAACACCCAGACACCTTTTCACATTTCTTTTCCTCTGCCTTTTCGTTTTCTGTCTCTCTTGTCTCTTGTCTCTTGTCTCTCTCCTGTCCCATATCTCAAGTCACATGACATATATACATTTTGTCCCGCCCCCCCCTCCATGTCCCTGACCAAAAACCTTGCCTTCTGTCCTCTGCCCTTTGCCCACCATATCTCCCCATTTCTCCACTCCTGAACCATCTCTCTACTCGACTCTACTCGACTCTACTCGCCTCTACTCGCCTCCTTCATGCCACATGTCTGGCACACTTCACCTCGCTCACGCTTGTACAAGCTTGCACAAGCCCTTGTCTGTCTCTCTCTTCTTGGCATTCATTCATTTGCGTGACATTCATTACCTGATGTCGTATGCTTTTGCTGTACCCCTGTGGGGAGAGGGGACACTGAAGGGCTGGCTGCAATTACCTATTCGGGATAATTATTCGACCGGCGCCCATTTCCAGAGCGTTCTGGATGTGGTGTACGGGTGTTTTATTCAATCGGAATTGTTTTTTGTGTCACATGACCACAGAAAAGCAACCAAAACCAGATTAACGGTCCAATTTAATAAGCGTTTAGTCAAGGTTAGGCCATCTCAGAGTTTGCAACGAAGTTGAAAGGAGGATTGGTGCGAGTACATTGCCTATTTCAGCGTTGTAGATGGGTTTAATGCGATCTCTCCTCAGTGGCTAGGCGAGGCTAGGTATTGGTGTGATAGAACTTGTGTCATATCATTGTCATTGTTGTTATTATTATTATTATTATTATATTACGTTGTGGTACTTAAGAGAGTACTGGTATTGCGCAAAGAAAGATGGATCCTGTTTATTCTGGGACTCCAGAGTTGGACTCCAGCATATCAGCGAGTGAGATATCTAATATTAGCACGGATCCACAACAGCTTCTCCCACGAAGCACTCGATCTATGCTTGAAGAGTCGAATAATAGAAGAAGGATGTCTGAGGTTTCTAGTATTAAGACTTCAGACACTACGGTGTCTGCTACGGCATCGGCATTGTCCAGAAATGTGACCAGAACGATTTCAGCGATTAAGAAGGCAGTTGAGGATGATAATAAGCAGAGTGAGGTGAATGAGAACGATTTAAATAAGCTTTTGGAGAGAAACTTTGACGTGGATGATGCACTTCGATTGACAGAAACAGCGCAGCAGCAGCAAGCAGACTCGATGTATCAGAAATATACGGTTCCCTTGGTGAAAAAGAACACTTCTATCAAGTCGTCGTGGTCTGAGGATATGAGTGAGAGTGACGCGGATCACCATCACCACACAGTCGCAAATGGGCCCGTTGAAGTGACAGGCGAAGATGAGAATGGGGCTACTTTGAATAAAGTCTTCACCAATAAAGAAACAAACACTTTGGATCTCCCTCCAGATGGAGGCTATGGGTGGGTTTGTTGTCTATGTGTGACTCTGGTGATGTTCTCCACTTGGGGGTCAAATTCTGCATTTGGTGTGTTTTTGGCATACTACTTGAACAACTCCACTTTTGCAGGCGCATCGAAGTACGATTATGCTTTGATTGCCGGTATGACTGTGTTTTTCGGTCAAGGTCTTCCACCTTTCGTATTGTTACTAATGCGTATCTTCGGTTTGAAACCTGTGATGTTCTTTGGCATCGTTGTGATGTGTCTTGGTTTCGTGCTAGCAAGTTATTCAGTTTCATTATGGCAATTATACCTGACACAAGGTTTCCTCAGTGGTGTAGGTATATCATTTATCTTTGCCCCAGCAACCACGGTGTTACCAGGTTGGTTCTTGAAGAAAAGATCCTTCGCAATGGGTCTTTCATTGGTCGGAACAGGCGCAGGGGGTGTCACTTATTCTTTATCCGTCCATAAGATGCTAGATAATACGGGAAACCAAAAGCTCGCGTTAAGAATTCTCGCTATTACATGTACTGTTACATGCGTCGTTGCAACTATTCTTATTCGCCAACGGGTCCCTATCAAACCTACGGGTATCAGAAATTGGAAAGCAAATAAGCAACTTTTCAAGGATATGTTTTCAGGGAAGATTGTACGTAAATGGACTGTCCAACTCATTGCAGTATGGTTTACTTTCGCTTTATTCGGTTACAATTTAATGATTTTTACTTTATCTCCATATGCAGTCGCTTCGGGGCTCACTGCTCAGCAAGGTTCATCTTTGACCGCAATTTTGAATGGTGCACAGAGTGTTGGCAGACCTTTAATTGGTTACTCAGGTGACAGATTCGGAAGAACAAATGTCACGGTGTTTTTGACCTTATTGTTGAGTATCTTCATGTTTGGTTTCTGGATCCCTGCTGGTACCTATTCATCATTAATCGGCTTCTCCATTTGTGTCGGTTTGTGCGTTGGTGTAGCAAACGTTATGAATACAGTTTTGGTTGCCGATATAGTGGGGCCAACAGAATTCTTACCTTGTTGGGGTTATATTAATCTTGTAGGTTCGCCTTTCATGCTTGTTTGTGAAGTGATAGCTCAAGCTTTGACAGTTTCCGGCTCTGGAGAGCCTTATTTGCATACCCAAATATTCGCTGGTTGTTGTTTTACAGCTGCTTTATTCCTTGTTTTATGCTTGCGTGAGGTGACCGTCAAACTTAGAATCGAAGAGCGTCGGATCGCTAATAACAAAAGATTGGAAGAATATGACCATACTGATGAAGATGACATAGACAATCAACTACTAATAGAGAGAAAATTAAAGTATGACTATTTACTAGGACCTGGCATAAAAAAGTATTTTGCAAGGATGTTCTACCCAATGAAGGTATGAGAAGCCTTTACAACAGTAGTATTTTTATTTTCTCCTTTTTTGTTATCCATTTCCATTTTCCTCTGCATTAATATCTTTCAATGAAGAACTCTACTTAACTTATTTAATTCAGTGCTTTGATCCGATTTCAAATCCTTGATGTAAGCATTGCATTCATTTTCAAAATCCTTCCACTGTTCGATTAATTTTTTTGATACAGTATTAAATCTTCCAATAGAATCGTACAGATGTTGGTTGGGGTCTAAGTTCAACTGAATGCAGATCTCATGAAGTATATTGTTTAATTCAGAGTAGTTTCTTATGTAATCGTAACTCATATCCATTAATAAAACCAAAGAAGTCGGATATAATTGATTAGTATATGTTCCGATAGCAGCACCTGTTCCAGAGTATAACAAGGGATGTTGTAATATATTAGCTAAAAATGTAGAATGGATTCTTTGAAGATCTTCAATATCATAGGAAGAGATATCATTCATATCATCGGCGGTTATCTCCTTTAAACTCTTAAGGTATCGCAGATCTGGCTTTAGAATGCCGCTTGAAACCTTGACTCCATTTTTAAGCACTTTTACTTTCATTGACTTTATATTATCTGATTCCTTTTGATGAAGATTGGTGATCAACTGACTGTATTCCTTATCGATAATATTCTCAAAGCAGTAAATTTCTATTTTCTTCGTGAACGATTGAATTTGATTCTTCAAGACGTTAATCATCGACATTCTATTTAGCAAATCTTTCAAAAATGGGAGCCTAGAATTCAATTTGCGGAATAGTTTCATTAAAGATGAATTCCTTTGCCATTCTTGCTCGTAAAGGTATCCATTTCTTTTAATTCTCCACAAAAAGTTGAAAATTCTCAGATACTCTCGTCTACTCCCATGTTGGTTAATATTAATCACACTTGAGAGCGGTTGGTCGATAAGATAATCTAAAGTAAAAACATCCCAACCCGAGGATCCGTGTGCAAGCTCCAATAATCTTGCATCAAGACGATTTATTAAGGTATTGTGATCAGACTTATTTAATCTATTGCGCATAGATGACTGTTGAACAGCAACCTGTAAACATCTGGTAAGATAATGACTCTCTAACAGTTGTGAAGGTTGGTTAAAAAGGCTTTTTGAGCTTTGGATTATAGCATATATGAAGTCACTTTTTCCCATCAAAAGAATATCCTTCAAGAGTTCGATGGTCTCAAAATAGTAGAATTTTGATTTTAAAACTTCATTTACACGAACATTAATTTCCTCATATTGTTGGTTGATGATATCAATAAACCTTTGATCAATTGTGGATAAATCAAGGAGTTGATATTGAACAGCATATTTGTTGGAGAGATTTCCAACCCACTCTAATTCATTGCAGTATATTTCTAAGAAACGTAAAGATTTTCCAATGATATAAATTTTCCGGGCGCACGATGACGGAATAAATGTTGGTATCTTTTCCCGTATAAATGTAAAATCGAGCTCTTCCGTTGACTTGGTTTTTTGAACAAAGAAATCCGAGTTATCTGCATCAAGTCTTCCACTGAGAACCCAATTACAAAGTTTCTCAAAATAGGACTGTGACAGGTAAGCAAAAGCATCTGATGAGAATTTTTCCAAAATTGGATCGCCATTTCTCTTTTGACTTTGGAATATTGTTAGAAGTTGCTCCCCTCGAAGTTTGTCTAGTAATTCAACATATGAAAGACATGTTCTCAATTTTAATATTTCCGGGCAGATATGTTGATACACAAAGCAGAGAGGATCATTGGGATGTAAGTGTGAAGAAAATTTGTTTACGAAAAGGTTATATTCTCTCAATCTGCTTTCAATGAATGTTAGGAAAGAAACCTTTAGCGTTCCTGAGACTGCACTTTTTTTTAAAAGTTCTACTTTAATCCTAAGGTTCAAATAAAGTAGACCTGCCTCTATTATATTGTGTAGTTGCTGACTTTCTCCATTAGGTATATTGCTGGGTATGTAATAAGTTTTATCTTTAAGCTCGAATAAGGTTGAAGGAGTCCCTAGTAATAAATAGGGTATACTCTGTATAATATCAGTTTTCGGTACCATTGTACTGAAATATGGATCAGATAAGCTTTTCAAAGTTGTATCCGAAGAGGTTGCTTGCCAAACGTTTCCTCCATATGACATGATAGACCTCCGATCAGAAATTTTTTCGAAGTTTTCAAACGATTCTGCATACACACTACCATTTGATTTCCTTTGTGAACTCATTATATCAGGCCTTAAAAAGACACCCTCACGTTCATCGCTTTGGTAGCTCTTGTCAATCAATGATAGACATTGCATTAAATACTTTTCTTTCTCTTCTGGGGAAGAGAGCTGGCACATAATACCAGCAAACATTTCAAGATGTTTCCAGCTTTCAATATCATTAGAATTTCTTATCAGAAGCTTTCTATAATATTCCAAAACTTTACTCACACTATCCTTGGAAGATGTCTTAATAGAATAATAAAGATCTTGAATCAACTGTTTCGAATGATTCTCATCAATTGATGACGGGATCATGTGCAAAACACATGTTCTGAAGTTCGGTTCCATAATCCGTACGTTTTCGCCTATCTGATGCCCATTTGGTTCCATATTTCATATCTCATCTTCTCTATGGGCGAGACGCGTTGTTTATTTCTCTGCATATATATTCACAAAACAAATCACCTTGGAGTTTTTAAGATTTATTATTGTAGGGAAAAACAAAAGATGTAAATATCACGTGATTTACTATAGTATACAATGCATATACATATTTTAATTTACATTTACCGTACATACCAAGCACCATTGTAAGTCTCCAGGAATCAAATAATGTTTGGTATGTTGCGGTAAACTATCAATAAGGCGCAGAAATTAGTTCAGCTTCCCGAGAAAAGAATGAATTTGACGTTCTATCGTCGTATCCGCAATCCTTCATGGATTTTTTATAGTGGTAAAAGTTATAAAATTGTAACATGGCTCTCAACGCTATTTCTTGGCCGTAAGCATCGTTGATCTCACCAGTTATATCTTTTCCAGTAATCCAATTCTCTGTTAGTGAGAGTTTTTCATGTAAGAATACCCCAGACACTAAATCCATATGGTCAGCTCGCCATCTCTTGTTTTTGAATGGGGCAAGCTCGTGGACAATTTTTAAAATTGGGTGATAAATGTCCAGATTGAAAACGTAGTATAGAGATTTAAAGATTCCGCTAATATTCAGAGGTAAGTCTTTGAGTCTCTGCGTTTTTTTTCCTGTGATTTTTGATAAGATCCTTAAAATATAAACCTCAGAGTTTAGCATTCTAATGTTCAAATTTTTGTTCTGTTCCCCAGATATTGAAATTTCCAGGGTATCTTTATATTGTATGTTGAACAAAGAGCATTCGCTCCAAAAAGAGTGAGTTGGTTGTAAATGTTTATTGAATATTTTGTTTTGGTACTCTTCTGTGAATTTGTAGAGAGCGTTCACTCCAGTAATGATAAACTTAGAGTCATAAATCAAAGAACAAAGATACTCAAACTTCAGGCAGTGGCTTAGTTTAAACCATTTTAGAAGCAAAAATAAAATTGCACAGCTAGATTCCATGGCTATTTCCTTCGACCTTATCAATTCCAACTGTGGTTGAAGTTCATTGATTTCTTCTTCTGTGTAATCTTTTTCGAAGTGTACCTTATTAGATGCACATGTTTCGATTGTTTCCAAAAGCACATATACTAAAGATGAAAACAAGGGTAAGGCATCTGCGTAGTATTTTTCGATTCGTTTCATTGTGCTTGCTTCTTGTGTGTGGATAAGACTGTAGTCAAATGGATCATTTTGCAATCCAGAATCATTATTACACCAACCTCTTTCTTGGATCATAAACAATTCTCTTTCATGCCATAGTTGTTTAGTTGATAATTTGATATGCACAGATTTGGACAAAATTTCAATTGCCTCCTGCATACTAAAAGGTAAAACTGTTTCATCCACAGCTATATCTAGTTTGTGGCTAAGTTCATCCATAACTCCATTATCATAATCTCCTGAAGATGGGTAAAAAGTTGGAAAGGATAAGTTAGCTTGGAACGACTTCCTTGTCTTCATGCCATTCAAGGCCGTTGGAGATGCTGGTGGAGAAGGTGCGGGTGTAGATATATGTACCTGTGGCTCACCTAATGACTGATTTGAGGTTGAACGAGAGCGAGGCCTTGGAATTTCTAAAAACTGTGAAAGTGAGTTTGGATTATCCATTATTTCTGGACAATCACCTTTTGGAATATTAGAAGAAGGATATCTCGAAGTAATATCTTCGCGAAATGCAATATACTCTAGTGGGGAAACAGAGAGATTACAAGAATTTGGGTCTTTCTTTTTGATTCCATGGTGCTTCTTTACAAACTCTTTGGTATCATCGTAATAGCTCTCATCTCCAAATTGTAATAGTATCAACTTATGAAGCAAAATTATTATGTTCCTGATTCTCATCGAGAGTCTACTCTTCCACCTCCAATGGTCGATATACTTTGTTAGAAAGAGCATTAAATCTGCTTCTTCAATGCTATTAATGAAATTCTCAACAACTTTTGCTTGCTTCTTTCTTTGATCGATCCCAATATTAATCATGAAAAATAATATAGATCCCGAGTAAAACAACAAAGCGTTATACTGTTGTAAATTGGAGTTTTTTGTTCTGCAACAATCAGCATGCTTCTTGAAGCACTCCAGTAAAATCTTCGAGATGGGCATTAGTAATGTGTTATTCCTTCGTAGGATATCCAAATGGTGAAAGTAGCTTGAAGTTTCTTGGAATGTTCCAAAACTTATATATGCAAGTGAAAGCAGACTACGAATATCCATAGAGTTAATTTCCAACTTAGCACCAAGCTCTTTGACGACATTTTTAGCATAGCTATATTCTTCAACAAACTTTTTAGTATCATATGATTTTTGGAAGCATACCATTGTTGATTTCAAGGAACCATAATCTTTCTGAATAAACCATCCAGATAGTTCATGATATAGGGAATAGAAATCAGAGATCTCCCAGTCTAAAGTTGGTTTTGTAAATGAGTGTGATGAAGTTCCTCTTTCAATCTCTTCTGCCTTTTGTTGTAGTAACTTCTTAAGTGCATCATCTACCGGTAGATTGTTATCCTCCTCATTATTCATATCATCTGATGTTATAATTTTGTCCGAATCTGTTGATTCACTTTTAGGACTGTACTGTTGTTTTGGAGAGCCAGTTCCATTATAAGGTTCATGACTATGAAAGTAGTCTTTTAGACTTCCTGAACTAGAGCTCGGGGAGATTGGGCCGTCAATCTCGTCAACATTAGCAAATTCTGAATCTTCTTCTTCCTCACTTCCGCTAGCATCGTCCAGAAGATCTGTGGGTTCATTGTTATTATTGTTACTACTATTACCGTTATTATTATCAATATCATTGTTTGGAGAGTCTCCAAAGTGTCTTTCACCATTAATTTCATGATGTAGCTCGTTTGAATCAGCCAGATGCAATTTTTTACTCAATAGATTGTCCAACTCATGAAACAATGCTGCATCGGCCGAAAAGTTTTGATGGTCACTCGATGGCTGTTTTGTAAACGCAGATCGTGTTTGGGATTTGTTCCTTAAATCTTTTGAAGATAAAGACTTCAAAAGTGGTGACCGCGATCGCTGAGAGTCTGGCATATTACACAGTGTTTGTGCTTCCCTTATTGTCACCACAAATGCTAGCGCTTCTGATTCGATTTGTAAATTCTCTTAAAATCCTTGCGAACACAAACCAATTACTACTGTAATTTATTATTATGCACCTATATTAGTGTCTTTTCTATGGCAGGACTGCGAGCATCTATCTAAAGGGTAAGTTGTGCATGTCCAGAAACACTTTCTGATGTATTAAAACCTAATAATGTATTGTTACGGTGAAATTAGGTTTTTGGATTTTGAGTAACCAAAGGAAAGAAAGAACCTTTTTCTATAGAAAATTCAGAAAATTTAATATGGAAAAGAACTTCGAAATAAAGAACTCTATATATCGGATGGTTGATTGGATTTGATATTCACGTGGAAAAAGGGTGAGAAAAGCACTAGTTTCGTGAAGTATTCCTGAGCAATTAGATGAGTATTTCCTTGGAAAATATTTTAGGTCTTAAAGTGAAGATTACAAATGTTTTGGACAATGTAACTCAAGGGAAAGTGTATTCTTTCAACTCAAGTAATAACACTATAACCCTTATAGTCAGCCGGAAGAACAAAACGCATACATTTAAAATCATAAAGACATCTTTCATCAAGCATTTGGAGTTGGTTGGGGAGAAGCATAACCCGTCTAGTTTCAAGAAAGATCAAATTAAGCCATCATATGTGAACATCGATCGTGTTCAAAACAGATTGCATCATTCTATAGAGGAAGCCAAGAGTAAAGAGAAACTAATTGGCAAAAACGTTACATATGAGGGTCAATTCATATTTGATTTGATTAATAAGACGATATCAGACACTAGATGGAAGGGCAAATCCATAATTGTATTGGATGAATTGGAAATTGCACCACCATATCAGATTAAAAATGTGAAGCCAGTACCAGGAAAAAAGGACGTCAAGTCAAAAGACCTGATAGAGAAGATTGTCCACACAGCTTGGAACAGACTTGAGAATGAAAGAAAAGGTGGATAATGTTAATGAAAGTAGTACCTGTACAGTTTACAGTCTTATTTATTTACACAGAAGTAAAAATGATCAAGAATTAATAGTCTGCCCTTCCATATCTTTATAATCAAATGTTTAACGTAACAAACACAAAAAAAGAAATATTACATAGAGTAGAAAGAGACACCAATATCAAAGTGTATTCCACTTTACACAAACTGAGTCGAATAACTTAAGTCCTTTTCCGGACATTCCTTTAAATCCATCTAGCTCTTCCCATAAAATCGAGAACTCAAATCGTTCATTTTTGGGTAGTACATAATTTGAGTCATTATCGAGACATTTCGATTGTAGAACGCATTCCCAATAAAGGTTCATCCAAAATGTTGAAAACGAACTTAAGTGTGAAATGCTATTGATAAACTGTGATTTTTTTGATCGAAGTCCAAAACTCAAACGAATGTCAGAGAAATCAATGACAGTATTGGGCACTATGATCTGTTTGGTGGAGAAGGAACGAAGGGAGTCTTTCCCAGTACAACATTCTTTGCTAAATAAATCTTTAAGATGTGCTTCTTCTTCATTTGAGTGGGTTTGTATTTTCATGGAAACCGTAGTATTGTTAGATTTCCTCAACATTTCAGAACTGAATTGGCCAATGGGGTTCACAAATTCTATTGATATAATCTTGAATTGTAACGAAGGTAAATTTTGTAAGATTTGCCCTCTTTGAGACTTATCATATCTCAAAAACACTTCTTGATACTTTAGGTATCTTAATTGGGATGGAATTGTGACTCCTCTCGATATTCCCGTTTTGAATCGGGTACTCAGAAAAAGAGATTGTGCTTCATGACGAGGTAGCTGTAGGTAGGTCATTAAATATGCTACTACTGCTGTTCCTGATCTACCTTTGCCCATCTTACAATGTATTACAGCCACTTTCCCGTTTAGGATAGTCGATCGGATGTCTTCAATTAATGTCTGAAGATGGAGGAAAGATGGGGGAGCGTGATCCAACCAACCTGCCCTGAGCAATTGAGGATCAATCAGTTGGTGTGGCTTTTTTGATTCATCATTAGTAGCCCTGAAAATCTCTTTGATCCCTGATAACTTGCAATGTTCTTCAAGCATCCTTCGAGATCTATAGGAAGCCGACCCCTGATCGTTTGGTATAGAATATTCAGAGAGCCTTTTTGTTTCTAAAATCATTGCAAAATCATCATCCGTATAGTCTGAATCATTCACTTCCGATTTGAGGTTGTATATTTTCCAGTTTCGTCTTCCATGGTTTGCATCCAAATATGTTATAAGGTCCACTAAACTATTTCGATAAAACATCTTGGGATATTTCATCACTGGATAAGAACACACGATGATATTATCCGTGATATAAGATACATCTAAAACGAGACCTAAACCATTCTTATATTGGTTAAATGGTGAGCTGTAAATGGATTTAATGATATGCTCTGGACTGAACTTGGTCAATGTCATGCTTGTAAGGAAATATTGCCGCCCTTATATATATCAGAACTCAAAGGAATTGATAAAGTGTATTTAAAGCTGCCTATAATAGAATCAGCAATAGCACGTTAGGTCTAACTATGTTTGTTAATTGAGTAAATTGATTTGGTTAGTTTGGATAAGCAGGTGGAGCATATGCTAGCTCCTTTGTTTTGCTAAGGTCTATAATTTGTGTCAGTTCAAATTGTATAATGTTGTTCTACTGTGACAGAAAAAAAAAATGCATCTAAATGCAGGTCATGTGGTTAAGTGACAAAATAAAGAATAGGTCAAGAATGTAACAGCTTTCTAGTTTGCGTCTAAATGAGAGACGATGTAATCGGCGATTGTATTCAATGCTGTAGTAATTTCAGTTTCGTCGTCATTAATTAGTTCGAATAACCCTGCATCGGACCTTAAACTACCTTCGACGTCTTCATTTACAAATAAGTGTTTATGCTCCTCTCTGTAAGCCCTGTATACAAATTCATCGAAGTAGTATGGAGGGTCAACCCAAAAAGATTCTAACGTTTTGTAACCAGCTCTAGCGTGACGTCTTCTGCTTAAAACCTCGTATGGTGCACGCACAAATATTCTAATGTCAAACTTCCTCATTAATTCCTCATCATTGAAAATCATGAAACCATCGACAAGCACTACTTTCAAGTCAGATTCAATAACCGATGAGAGTTTTGCTCTTAAGGCATCCCAATCTTCTTGTTTAATGTTGAATTTACCAATATCATCCACATTTTCATTGTGAATCAACTTCGTCTTAATGGAACCAGTAGTTTTTATTAGGTCAAGTTCTCTTTTGAATGCATCCAGATCCAGTGCTTCTGGACAGTCCCAATCAGCTACGCCGTATTTTTCGTTAATAGGAATCTCAGAATCCGGTTTATAGAAGTCGTCCTCATGTATAAGTATGCAGCCCGGTATAGCATTAGCAAGGAACTTGGCAAGCGTTGTTTTTCCCGAGGACGAACAACCGCTTATTGCAATGAGTTTTACCTTTGTTGTGGTCATTGTTTTTAGTTTTGTTGTTTTAAGGGAATAACAGGTATCCAATACTATCGTAAGTGATGCATTAGATGACGATTCAAACTCCTTAACTCATTGATGACTGTAAGTTTGATTAACCGGTTGAAGAAAGAAGCTTTCTTTTTTTTTTTTATCACCTACGATAACAGTGATTACTTTTCAGTCATTTTAATGAAAAACACAGTATTTAGTAGTAATGGATATCTAAAGTCGAACAATTACAAATTGAGACGCACGAACTAGATAGAGGTCGTAGAAGATAGAGAGTACCCTCGGGAGATACTAACATTCGAAGTACCCTATTGAGATATGTCAGAATTTATTAACGAGAATCCAGATGTTATAGATGAAACTTTGCTACCCTCAAGGAAACAAGACCCTCTTACAAATGAACTACTTGACAACATACCAGGGTCTTTAGACGTTAACAGAAAACGTCAACTACTTCAAATTGGATCTATGGAATCGGGGGTTGTTCAAAATATCGGACTGTTAGAGAAGCTTTTACATCAGCAGTTGAGCATAAAAAACAGCACGTCATTACCAGACTTGACAGAGTCAGAGACAGATAACGAAAGTGAAAGCGAAAATGAGGTAGAAGACCCTATCGATTCGCAAGAAATATACGATCTAATAGCACATATTAGTGATCCAGAACATCCACTTACTTTGGGACAACTATCGGTGGTTAACTTGGCTGACATAGAAGTTCACGACAATGGAGATAAAACTAAAATGGCAGAGGTTATTGTCAGAATCACTCCCACTATTACACACTGTTCTCTAGCCACATTGATCGGTTTGGGCATAAGAGTGCGTTTAGAACGTAGTCTTTCACCAAGGTTTAGAATTACCATTCTACTCAAGAAGGGAACTCACCAAAGCGAGAACCAAGTTAACAAACAACTAAATGATAAAGAACGTGTTGCTGCGGCATGTGAAAATGATCAACTACTGGGAGTTGTTTCAAAGATGCTAAGCACTTGTAAATAAGGTATAAATATGTCTCTTTACTGTGTAGAGGTACATCTCTCTATATGCATATCGCTCATATTGAATTCATCGTTGATTCGCCGATGTATCCTTTGAAGTCATGTGACCTCTTTTCTTAAACCTTCTATAATATCGAAAATCAGTAAAATGCTCATCGCAAATAACATATAGTAAATAAATAACACTTTAGGGTTTTCCGACCATATATTTCAAAGAGCAATAAATTCGTTATGAAGCGGTGAACTTAAGTGAATATTGCATCAACTAAACCTTTAAAGATGGGTGTGTTTATTCCTCATGAGAACCTCGTCAAACTAAAAGAATACAAGTATGTTTAACAATTTATGTTTATATTCACCTTGTGTTACACAATGGAACATGCCAGAATCACAAAAAGTATACTATTATGAATAAAGAATACTAACCATCAATCAATACAGATATCAGAGTGAGGATCGATCCATCATCTCAAAACACATTCTAAAACCATTCTGGTCGCAGTTTGTTAAGATATTCCCATTATGGATGGCACCTAATGTTGTTACTCTCTCCGGTTTTGGATTCATCATCATCAATGTTTTGACTGTTTTGTATTTGAATCCAACCTTTGACCAAGAGCAACCAAGTTGGGCTTATTTCTCTTATGCACTCGGTCTTTTCATGTATCAAACTTTTGATGCTTGTGATGGTACACATGCTCGTCGCACTGGACAATCCGGTCCATTGGGAGAATTATTTGATCATTGTATTGATGCATTGAACACGACTTTGTCAATGCTAGTCTTTTGCTCAGCAGTTGGTATTGGATTTGATTTTATGATGCTTGTTTGTCAGTTCGCGTTGTTATGCAACTTCTATTTAAGTACATGGGAAGAATATCATACTCATAAGTTATTTTTAAGTGAATTTAGTGGTCCTGTTGAAGGTATTTTAATGATCGTCTTCGGTTTCATTCTTACCGGAATTTTCGGACCACAAGCAGTCTGGCACAGAGAACTCTTTGTCTTGAATTTTGCTGATACATCCTTCGTGGTTGAAAGCATTCATGTCATGTTCTTTTTCTCAGGTCTTGGCTTAATCTTCAATATCTTATCTGCAAGAAGAAACGTGGTTGAGTATTACCGTGAAAACTCCTACAGCGAGTCTGAAGTTAAGTCCAATATTAGAAAATCAGATAAAGGTTTATTGCCCTTCTTCGCATACTTTTCATCGGTGTTCTTGGTTGCTTTTGTGCAACCATCCTTCATTGGTTTGCCTTACGTCTTAAGTGTTGGTTTGACTATGGCATTTACCGTTGGGAGAATCATCGTGGCACATTTGACAAAACAGGAATTCCCAATGAATCAGCCAGTTATGTTCGTTCCTTCTTTGCAATTGATCATTTATCTAGTATTTGTGAAGGGATTCCATCTGACTAGTGAAAATATTGTTCATAACTTGAACTGGTTCGGATTCGGTTTGACTCTTGGGATACACAGTATGTTCATCACTGAGATAGTCTACGAATTCACCAACTACTTGGATATTTACACCTTATCCATTAAGCACCCTAAAAAAGAAGAGTAATTCACATCAATAAAATGTGACCAGACACCCAACCAACTTACTTGTTGCTCATTTTTATTTCATTTTGGGTTATACATTTGTTTTTCTCGATAGTTAGTTAGTTCATTTATTAACTTATATACAAGCTTATACATAAGAAAATCATCAAAATACCCATGTTCTCATAATAGCGCAACACAATTGTTGCCGACATCAAATAGCATTGATGATTTTGATCAATTCCTTCACTCTTTTTTGCCTAATTAGAGGTTGTTGTTTTTTTTTTTTTAAGCAGCAACAGCTGGGGTAACTGGAGCAGCAGTACCTTCACCGGCCGTCAAGATATCATTAGCGTCCTTTTGCAAGTCGAAACTCTTTTCCATCTCGATTAGTTGTTGTTCTGCTAAGATGGATAAAGATAGAGGGACACCCAATAATAATGCAGATGTAGTGACAGCCCACAAGAGATTTCCTCCTTTGGAGAATAAGCTTCTGAATGTGGAGACAGTACCATTATAGAAACCAGAGATGGTCTTTCTCTTTTGAGGAGGAATAATATCCTTCAATGCGACTAGTCTTTCGTAAATGGTCTCATCTTCATAAAAGTCTTCATCATCGCTAGAGTAATCTTCTTCTTCATCAGATTCGTCAAGATGTTGAAGTGTGTCAACGGCTGGATCAGCAGCAGTTTCACCGGCAGTTTGGTGAATAGGAGTTTCCTCGGTAAGTTCTGTTAGTTCCACCATTTTTATATAAGCTTCTTTGGTTTTAGGGCTTTGGAATAAATTCAAACTTCAATATACAATGGCACAAAGCAAACTTATGACCACTCCGAACTAATGCGTTTTCTTTATTAAAGCTGCGTTTGGGTTTTTAATTTACGGTTTTTCAAGCTTTCTTTCATTTTTTTCAAAAAAGGTGTTAAACGTATTTGATGATGAAGAGGGTAATCAAATTATTCAATATATCGGCCATTAAAGGTTCACTATATATATATATATATACTATACACATGTTAACAAGGCACAGAAAACTGTGCAAAGTAGCATTTAGGTACCTAACTTATAGTTTAAAGGTTATTTTTTACTGCTCTTTTTTGATTTCTTGTTCAAATTCATTTCTTCATTGTAAATTTGTTCCGCAGTTTCTTGCTTTCTTTTCTTCTTGGATTTGATTGCCACAGTTCCTTGTGACTTGACAGCCTTTTCTAAATCCTTAGCAGATTCTGTCCAACCTTCAGCGGTGTCATCGATGGTATACTTTTGCAAGTTCAATGAGTTAATCAATTCCTTTTGTTTTTCTTTCATTGCGCTTATAGCTTCATTTCCGGCGTTTTCAAGATCATCTTCCATTTTGTCGATAACTTCAGCAGCGTTGAAGGTCTCCACTACCTCACCATCCATTTCTGCAATGACATCATCTTTGATTTTAGGAAGGGTCTTTTCAATGGATTCGCTGAGAACTTCCCTGAAGTAGCTAGTGAATTTTCTTATAATCTTAGAGAACATTGCAATAGTTTGGTTTGATGGGAGATTTAATTCCTTGGTGATGTCGTCGATACTCTTGTGTTGTAAACCGATAGCTAGAAGAATACAGGACTGGACACTGGAGAGGGAAACACCGTTTCCAAGCTTACCACTGAAGTACAAAAGAGCCAACATTGGAAGTAGGTCAACGATGACATGGTAATCCAATAGGTTATTGGCGTAACTTTCTAGTCTTTTCAAGTCAAATGGCGAAAATAGTGCATCTAATTGATCTTTGGTTAAAGACTTGCTTTGGGATCCATTGAATCTATCTTCAGAACTGTCTTGCAATGCTTCTCCCTTCTTGGCGGATTCGATCACGTTCAAAGCTTCTAAAGCAGTGAATTTTCTAAACTCAAATGACAAAAGAGCTAAGAATCTCTTGTGGAAATCTTTAGAGAACTCAGCTAGCCACTTAGATTCACGACCCTCGAGAACCTTTAGCATAACACAGGTATGTTCACCAGTTAAATCATTTGCTGTTTGACGCAAGTAAACGGGAACAAAACCACAGTTTTTCCAGAACTTATGAAGAGGTTTTGTTAACCCATAAGAAACACCTAAGTAATGCAAGAAATGTGGAGGTTGTTCAGATAGTTTCAATAACAAAGGAGGGAGGGTTTTTGCATCTCTCAACTTAATTTCATCATTCAATAAGTTGGCGTTCTTTAGTTCTTTATCGTCCACTCTCTTAATCGTGTAATCTTTTGGAGCAGCATCTTCACTCAAATCGGTGAACTTACCTTCAAAGTGATCTTTTAGCAATTCTATCGCTCTAGAACCATATCCCATTGAAGCATATTCAGGATTAGTTGCAATTCTTACAACACGGGCACCACTCAACCCAGCGAACTCCTCGTCTTGGAATTGTTGTGAAATCAACCATGGGATTAGATCACCACCAGCTCTTTGGCCTCTAGCCAAAGAGTTTCTGACAGAGTCCTTTGAAATTTCACCTTCCAATGCAACTTGGATAACTACTAGTGGATCAGGAATTCTACCGCCATCCTTTGGATCGATAGGAGGTAGTAATACAAAGAGTTGATGAGCAGGAGCATCACTCATTAATTGCAAATCGTTTGGAGAATTCTTGTAATGAGAGGCAACGTACAAGGCCATCATTTTTTCAAGGAAGTTTTCAGAAACAGGGTGGTATGAGAACAAGGTGTCTCTATTGACAATGTATAAATTACATTGAGAAGGATGAGGAGTTCCCCTTGCAGCAAATCTAGGATTCTTAATCAATTGGACATCCAAGCATAGAAGCTTGTTTAACCATTTTTCAACTGGATCACCAGGAGCATATCTGATTGGCTCATCCAATACAACCTCTTTTAGAGTACGTCCGCTCGTCTGGACTTCTTGCATTTTAGAGTCTCTTGAAACGATAGAGGTTTCAGATTCTTCACGGCCAGTTGAGTTAGCTTGGTTTCTCAATTGTTGAATTAGCTTTAACGATAAAGACCTACCAGTACCTTCATAACCGTTGATGGTTGATGCCATAAAAACAAGATATGGACCTAGTAGCTTTTTAACTACTGGTAGTGGGATTGCAGCAGCTTCATCAATCACGACCAATTCAGCCTGTCCCAAAACATGAGAGTCATTTGGAATAATGTATTGAATTGTTTGTCTATGGTCTCTTTTGATGTCGACTCTAACAATAGCCTTGTTAAAGCTTGGGTTAGTCGATTGAATGATATCGTAGTCTATGTGTTCTTGATAACCTAGGGCATCAAAACCTTTAAAAATAAATTCAAACAATGTTTTCAAGTTCTCTGGAGATGGAGAAGTAACGAAAATGTTAGAGTAACCATGAGAAACTGCGGCAGCAATAGAAATACCAAGGGCGGCAGACTTACCTCTACCTCTACCAGCGGTCAAAGCAACTGTAGAGTTCAAAGTCTTCTCGGAAATAGCATCGATAAATGTTAGGATAGCGTGCGCTTGGTTAACGGTCTTCGACAATGCCACTAGAGAACCTGCCGGTTGAACATCTTCTAATGATTCTTTTAGTTCTTTTAATTCGAGTGCTTTAGGAGATAGCTCGTCATCATCCTTTGGTGGTAATGGTTTAACGTTTTTACCACCAGAGATGGGTAAAACATTCAATTCGCTATCAACAACTAGACAGTTGGGGTTGGAACCCAAGGACAAGATAAACCTTTCATTAAATCTGGCCACAACATCGTTGTGGGCTTCTGTTCTGTAACGAGAATGGATATCCATAGTCATTGTATAAAGTTGTTTCAATGAAGAGAGTGATTTCAACATTATCACAACTAGACCACCACCCTCAACAGTTTCAATTGTTCTTGCTAGTAAGTTTGGTGTCAAAGCTTCAAAATCTTGCAAAATACACATACCATAAGTGTTACCTAAAATTTTTTCGGTCTCCTTATAGTAACAATATCTAATACTCTGGTTTGAAATAAAGGTTTCGAATGGGTCTTGTTCATTTACTTCTCTGGTACCTCTTTTAATCTCTTTCTTGATTTTTTGCTCTCTCTTCTTCCTATGAGAAGTAAAACCCAAAAGTTTCTTCTTATAAGTCCATAGCACAGACTTATTCATCTTCAAGTCAGCACTCATCATCAAGTAATGGAGGTTCGGTAGCTGGTTACGTGCATTATCACCAACAATAACAAAAAAAGATCTTTGCTTCGTTTGAACACCGTTTCTGATCAACGCAGGAATACGGGAATCAATCGCTTTTTTACCCATCTTGAATAACTACTTGCGATTTGATTATCGACGGTTCTTGCTGAAATAGTTTCTTGAGTGTTTCAGATTATTCGCCTTTGTAACTATGAAACTTTGACCCCGATGTACGATAATATATCTCATCTCATCTCATCTCATCTCATCTCATCTTCCTAGTTCGAAATAAATTTCATTCACAAATTTCAGGCCAGAAAAAAAAGTAAAGAAAGAAAGGACAAAAAAAAAAAAAAAAAAAAAACATGTGACTTTCTGTTACCCGGCGAGCTTATTGGAGGATTAATATTGGCGGCTAAATTCCTAAAACTGAGTAGGAGATTGACATTCGAAAAAGTAGTGACAGAAAAAGAACTTGAAGCTGTCAAAGTATAAATAAACAATATGCATGTAAGTTCTTTTTTTGTGTCATATACCGAAAGGTGCGTTCTACCAAGAGTAGGATAAGAAAGATATCGAAGGGGTTGTAAAGGAAGCCAGTTTTGGTTATCGCTTGATAGTTAGCTAGAAGTTGATTCTCGAACTGGTTCCATATATCTTGGTATTTTGAGTTGGAGCTGGCTCTTAATTAAGGTTGAAACCCAATTTTCTTTAAAGTGTTCTTTTTCACCTCAGCGGTTATTTTTGGGTGAACTTTTGTCCAAAGAAGAATTCTAAGGGAAAACATCATTAGAAATGATATCTACTCTGCAGCAGTTTATTGATGAGAATCAAGATATAGATGGAGAGGATATTCTAGATGACGAAGAAAAACAGAGTGCTGATGGTGAGGTTATCAAAACTTTTAGAAATGCGGATGGATCTGTCAGTAGCTACTTTGATAAAAGAAAAGTGAGAATTGCACCAAGATCAACCTTGCAGTTTAAAATCGGCCCTGGATTTACCCCTGTTGTGCCAAATCATAATATCATCAATGAAAAGGGAAGAATTCAGGATGTGAAGCTTGAACCTCGAATTGATCGAGGATTCGACTTTATAGATGATGAGTGGATTGGATATAAGAGAAACTATTTCACGGTTGTCACGTCTTTTGACACCCCGGGAACTGGTCACCTGGACTTCATGAAAAATGTTTACTATACAGATGATGGCAGAAATATTGAGTATTTTGCTACAAAATTAGCCGCCAAGTGTCTAGAAGACGACAAGTTGATAAATTTGGTACAACACACAGCAAAGAGGGATAAAGGGCCCCAATTTGCACCTCCTGTCCACGCAATAGCTCCAGCTAAATTGCCTAAGCATCAGATCATTCGTGATGCATCCAACGTTAGGAATGAATCAAAAATGAAAAAGTTTGATTCATATTTTTTCCTACATAAAGAAGAAGTTGGTTCGGATTGTAGTCCTGATAGCTTGATTACTAACTACCCTGTTAATCCTATTAAAAAAGTTGCGAGATATGAGAGGATTCAGTTTGCATCTTCAATTGCGTTGAAAAAAACTAGTCAGCAGAACAGAAGATTTTTGCTTCTAGTGGTTCTTGGATGCTATGTGAAAGGTAAACACGCCATGATCGACGAAACTTCGCCATATCATGAATTGGATCATTATGATGAAGAAACAGATATGACTTTCGTTCCCATTTTGATGGAAAAGACACCGCCACTAATCATTAGAGGTAGGTCTCCTTCGAACTACTGTCAACAGATTAAAGTCATGCACACAAAAAAAACTGATTTTGAGGCAAGCTCACAAAAGAGCACTGAAAATCATTTGGAAACGACCATTGAGAAGAAAGAGCGCAAGAAGCGCACCAGAAAAAATAAGAACGAATGTTCTAACACTTCGGGTGCAATTCAGTACGAAAATGGAACTCATAATGCTAACAAAATTCCAACACTCCTAACTAACGGTCTACCTTCCACATTTGAAATATCACCCAACGGGGGTAGCATGAGAATAAAAAATATACAATTACATTCTTCTAGTACGGAAAACTCATTCCCCAGAGGTTTACAATCTGAATCATTATCTGTTGCATATTTAAGCAACAGTGCAACTCCGATTCAAGATTCTATCTTCAAAAAAAGAAAACTCAACATCAGTAAACCTGCTGTATTAGAGCCTAATCTTGAAGAGCCGCTAGATGATTTAACGGATAACATATTTAACACAATATCATTTGATGAAAACTCACTGCTGAAGGATAGTAGGGACCTATTATCAACTACAAGTGTATTTCTTCTGAAGCACGTGACCTATAATGTTGCAGAGCCGCCTGTAGTGGCAATTCCAAGAACGATGCTTCCCAATAAGATGGAGATTTCATACTGTTTGAACGATCACTCATCGAGTTTTGCAGAGTATCGTCCGCCCAGCACAGCGCATAGGAGAGTTCCCGGATCAAGAAGGCTCTTGACAGCTTCAGGAAACCCGTCCGATCTTCTAAACCCTGCAGATTGGTCGGACGGTCCGAGCATATTCCGGCACTAAAGCGGCTAGGCCTTTCATACGTCACCCCCACCGTGTTTCTCTTATTTTGAGCATACGACGGAAGAGCGTTCCTTTATACATCCGCTCTTGTGCATATACATCCGTCCTCACAAAAACTACCATACAAGAAAAAGGAATAACCTCGCACCTCAGAACTACGGAAAAGCAGGAAAAGAATTCCTTACATTTCAAATAAGTCTACTATGGAGGAAACACCCAGAAAAAGCTGTAAAGAGAAATAGGAATACGAAATAAAAAAAAATTGGTTGAAGACAAAAAAGACACATTACTCTCGATTGACAAATAATGCGAGGCAGATGGGTATGGGAGCACCGCTTCGGGCGCAATTTAGACACAGACTACGTACGCTACAAGCAACCAACACGTCACCCAACTGAAACAATAGTCTGGAGAATAACGCATTCGTATTTGGGTAGTAAACGCGTGCAATCTAACTTCTATTGATGAGTGTAGGTCAAGTTTCCTTAGTACAGCAGAGTTTTATCTTGGTGTAGCACATTCATTACATTGAATACGGTTGTGGATAAATCGAGTACAGGCATAGTAATATGGCAGACAAGAAACCGCCAACGTTTGTGAAAGAGGGTCTTGCAGATTTAGATAAACAGAAGCGTAATGAACAAATCAACAAGGAGGTTGGTGAACTAGTTTCAAGGAAGTCCTTAGCGGACCAATTGAGAGAAAACTCGAAGAAGAAGAGGCACCAATTTCAAAAGCTAACGAAAGAGAAAAACAGCTTTACGAGGTTATCAACCGAAGACCTAAATCATATCAATACTTGCAAGTCGAAAGAGATTGAAGAATACCGAAGCTTCTCAAATTGGGCTGATCTGGAAGAGAAAAAACGCTTACGAAGGCTGGAGCAAATTAAACAAGATACGAAGACAGTCGGGGTATCTATTGATTCTGATACTACATCATCTTCGTTACCGTCTTCCTCAGGCACAAGCATAAAAAAAGAATCTATCCCTACAGCTATAAAAGTGCGAAAGCTCAAAACTAAAGTGGCCAACAAAAAGTCTTTGGGCATTGTTTCCCTTTCGCGCAAGCCAACATTAAAGCCAAGCCCGAAACCCAAGCCAAAAGAAAAATGAAAGCATAATATCCTCCTTTCCGCATTAAAAGATACACTTTCTTCCTGCAAGGACGGAAGGCGAAGGATCGAAACTAAAAAAAAAAAAAAAAAATTCGAAGCCTTTCCTTTCCATTCCCCTAATACTGTTAACAATTAAACCCGAATTATTAATCATGAGAGGAGGAGGGATATAGGGTGCTAGGAAAGGTATGGAGGTTTATTGTGAGTTTTGCTGCATCGTGGGTTAGGTGGCAATGGAAGGAGGAAAAGTATATAAGGTTGTGACATTGTGTTAATGAGGAATTGCTTCTTCTGTATCAACATGTGTGTAGTATTTGCATAACTAGTAGTAGTTTATCTATGACGTCCATTACATACTCGTCAATTAAGAAACTAACCATAGTGTCTTTCTACACCAGATTGGTATCAATTGATTTTAAATATGTCTATTCCAACTACCCAAAAAGCTGTTCTAATTGAAGGAGACGCCCCTGTCGTCAAAACAGGTGTTCCAGTTCCAGAACTAACCGAAGGTACTGTTTTAATTAAGGTTGAGGCCGTTGCTGGTAACCCAACTGACTGGAAACATATTGCTTATAAGATTGGTCCCCAAGGTTCTATTTTGGGTTGTGACGTTGCAGGTACAATCGTTAAGTTTGGTCCAAACACTTCAAGTGATAACTTAAAAGTTGGTGACACTGTCTATACTCTTCTCCATGGTGCTTCTGTGAGGCATCCAGAAAACGGTGGTTTTGCTGAGTACGCTCGTGCTTTCCCAGACATGTTGTACAAGGCTGACTTAACCCACACCTCTGAGAACGAAATTCCGGAAGGAACTGTTAAGCACTTCGAAACGGCAGCTTCTTTAGGGGTTTCTTTGACTACTGCAGGTGTTGCTTTGAGTTTCCATCTAGGTAACAAGCTTTTATGGAACCCACCAACTCCTCAACATGACCATCCTATTTTGATCTGGGGTGGTGCCGCTGCTGTTGGTCAACAATTGATTCAAGTTGCTAAGAAACTAAATGCCTATACCAAGATTATTACCGTTGCTTCCAAGGGGAAAGAAGAGCTCTTAAAGTCCTACGGTGCTGACGATGTGTATGATTACAAGGACCCTGATGTTATTAAGAAAATCAAATCCAAGTACACTAACATTCGTCACGCTATTGACGCTATCTCCAACCAAGATACTTTCGTCCAAGCTTACAGAACTCTAGCAGAAGAAGGAGATGTCACTTTGTTGCATTTGACTATGTTGTCCATGAGGGATATTCCTGAAGCTGAGAGAAGAGACAATGTTAAGATTGAAGGTGCTTTATTGTACTTAGCCTTTGGCACTGATGTTCCATTCGGTGCTATTACCATTCCAGCTGTTCCAGCTTATAAACCTGCTACTACTGGTTTCATCAAATTCATTGCTCCTCACGTTCAAGATGGTTCTATCCGTCACATCCCAATTAAGGTGTTCCCTAACGGTTTAGACGACGTCCCAGCTTTAACTCAAGGTATCAAGGAAGGTAAGAACCAAGGTGTCAAGTTTGTTGCCCGTTTATAATTAATAAGAGACTGACTATGTGTATACTTCAATCGACCTCATGTGAAGTGAACAACATGATACGGGAGAGAATATGGGAAGACACGTTATTTGTTTACGAAATATCGCTTCATAAGACGATACAGAAGAGTATCAAACTCGATGTATATAGGTTGTAAAGTATGTTTATCTCGAGACGAACTAAAAACTATGTTATTATTGAGCCTAGCATGGACTGTTAAGGCATTCAAAGAATGGTCACCCAGCCATTCAAGCAAATATGCTAACATGGTAAAAATATAGTGGATGTAGTGATAAGTTGGAAAGAATGGAACAATTGAGTGTCTTCTACCTTCGTTGTCATCTATCACCGTATTTGAGTAATGGAAAAATTGAACTAAAATCCGATTAGTAGTGAGTAAATCATGGATATCCTCTGAAGATCAATAAAAAAGTGCAAGAGTAGTTGTCTTTATTTAGCCTTCTGTTTCATCGTATCGCCTTTTTTTAATTATCAGCAGACGTTAGTGCCTCGCTAAAGAATAAAGAACGGTTGACTTTCAAAATGTCAGCTTAATAATGAAGTTGCTTCAATCTATGATTGTGCTTACAATAGCATAGCACCAACAACAGCCAAACCGGCTCCGACGATATTGCTACCCAATTTACCAGCACCATTCTCTGTGTATGTTAGTGGTGTGCTGCAGTTGCTACCTGGACCACATCCTTTACCAGGAGAACCGCCAGGACCTGTTGGAGCTGGAGGAATGTTATTGTGAGTCGTGATAGGACTGCCTGGACTACCTGGGCTACCTGGACTACCTGGACTACCTGGGCTACCTGGGCTACCTGGGCTACCTGGGCTACCTGGGCTACCTGGGCTACCTGGGCTACCTGGGCTACCTGGGCTACCTGGACTGCTTGGGCTGCTTGGGCTACCTGGGCTACCTGGAGCACAAGAACTACATGTGGCTGTGATAACTGTGGTGTTCTTTGGGATCACTGGGGTTGGTTTACCTGGAACTGATGGAGTTGTTGGCTTGGATGGTGGAGGAACTGGAACAGTACTGTTGAATTTTGGTGCTGGTGGAACGACAGTAGTTTCACATGGAATTTCAGTTGTTTCAGTCTTTGGTGCAATTGGTGGAACGGTGGTGTTTTTGATTGGTGGAGCAGGTGGTGGTGGGACTTCGGAAGTTGTTTCGCATGGAATTTCAGTGGTTTCCGTCTTTGGGACGACTGGTGGAGCAGTGGTATTTTGAACTGGTGGAGCTGGTGGTGGTACCTCTGAAGTAGTTTCGCAAGGAATTTCAGAAGTGTCAGTTGCTGGAGCTGGTGGAACCTCTGTGTGATTTCCAGCACGAACAACGCTCAAACTGGTTACTGCAATAGTAGTGATAATAGAGAATTTCATTTCTGGTTTTAGTGGAGATTGTTGAATTCTCTGTAGTTGTTTTTACTGGACTATTGGAGAATATATAATATTATCAGAACACTAACAAGAATGATGTATAAACCACTCTTCGAAGTTTGAATTTTGTTCGCCAAACAGTCATCTTATATAGATTTTTTTTTCTCTTGTTGTGTTTAATACACCTTTTGCTGATCTCTCAAGCTTCTCTTCGTGTATAAAGGTAAGAAATGGGACCTAATGCAGTTTCTGTGTGCAGTATGCTTCTTTGTTGTGTTGTTGTCCTGAGATTATTTTTAACTTTTCAGAAACTGACGCTAGACAGAAAAAAGAAATCGCAATTGCCGATCATAATAAGGGATTTGACACATAGCAGTTAAAATTTCGAACAAAGAGCATTGTAACATCCGAAGACGAAAACCCTTGATGCTTGCTTACTACAACGTGTGAGCAAAATTCCTTTCCATTTCTAATTATGTTTTATGTATTTGGTGTCTGTAGCTACTAATAATAATGCCCTTACTTCAGAAGACTAAACAGAAAGGGTGGGTGGGTCCTTCACTAAAAATAACAATTCGTGAATTATTTTTGCTCTCGAGACGAAGGGGTTTCATAAGATGCTGCGTAGTGTTTACCATTCAATGTGGGGGAGTGAATAAGCTTTAATTTGTTATGTATGGTCATAATTAAGTTTTGTTAATTGAAAGCCAATATTAAGTTTAGAATAACAATTTTAAAAATAGGACATAATGAGAAAATTGAAAAAGAATAAAGCATGATTGACTCTTGCCTTTACTGAGCCCAGAGTCTCTTTTTAGAAACTGTTGACAACATTTTCATAGATATTCTAATACGGAACTGACAATACCGGTGCCTGTGTACCCGTTAAACCCCATGCTATTTTATTGGGTTCACCTAACAATTCCAGTTTATTTATCGATGACTACGTACGTGCAAGTTATTGGCTGTAAATTTGAATTGATTCACTCAAATCATTCCCCATGATAATATTACAGCAAGTTAAGCCCCCACAAAGGGTTTCAGCAAATATTCCTTCCTTTGAGTACTTTGAATGGCTAACAAGATAAGAATAGTTACACACCAAACACGTGATCTCAAATTAGTTTTAAGTAATCATATTAACCTTTTTGCTTGGCAATTTACCCGGACAAATAGTAAACGTCTATCCAGTTTGCCATGTGAAATATTTCAAGAAAGAATTGTATTTTTGGTTTGCAGTCCTTTTCAGTTTATCTTACTTAGTGCGCATGATTCAAACAAAACCTACGTAAGTTAACAGAGAAAAGAAGGTACATATTGAATCTTAAAGCTATTCAAACAGATTTATCGACAGAAGGCTACTGGGAATAAAGTTAACAGCGGCAAAAGAGAAATATAACCTCAAAGGTAGGTTCCTATTTTCATATATTTTCGAGTATTGCTGTATATTGCTGCGTTTAAGACAGTATTTTATATTATTAAAATGTCCATCGGACAAAACAGACTGAATACTAATGTTGGAAAGACTAAATCAGAACGTAAGAGTAGAACAAAGTTTGATCCTGCGGAGCAAAGGTACAAACACGTTTCGTGTGAAAAAAACAGGCGTTCATCAATTCGTTGCTCATACGATAAGTTAGTTGATCTTGTTCCTGGGCTCACAGACAAAGAACGTCGTTCAGAATGGAAGATTTATGTTAAAAGTATGTATATATTGAGACTTTTCACCACGCGGGTAATTATAACCAAAGGCTATTTACTAACTTAGAGCATCTATCACAGGCCGACATTATTTACTATGGTTGTATGCTCGTAATGAGCACCTTCGGCAGAAATTAAATGAGTTGGACAAACCTTTGCCTCCTCATCTAATATTAGATAAGCAAAATACCCCTGAGAATTAATGTTCGTTTAGGCGACTATAAGTAATGTATATAGAACGGAACAGAGACCTGATGTTATTTGGAATACAGTCTACGGTGTTAGGTTGATGCATGTAAGCTGTGCAGATCATTCAAAATAAGCTTTTAGGGTGACGTTTTTTTTTTTTTTTTAATTCTCCATAAAAAAAAAGGATATATAAAAAGTTAAATTCAAAGGGGAAAAAATAAACGACCCCGGTGAGGATTGAACTCACGATCTTGCGATTAACAGTCGCACGCCTTAACCAGCTTGGCCACGGAGTCCTTTTTCGATGTCAACCGAAATTCCGCCTGTTACTCATGCTGAAAAGTAAATCTAGCAAAGTATGTAAGTATGGAGAGTTCCTGTACGCATCTAGCTGCAGTCACATAAACATCGATTCGATCTTCAGAATCCTGACTTAAAAGCTGCATCAACCTTTACCGTGGCAGAATATGTCCTGTTGAATGTTTCAAATTCATATACTTATATATGTAAGTATACATTCATATATACATACATATATTTGTTCAGCCATAAGTTGCAGTTAACTAACTGTAATAAAGTGAATGGTTCGTGAGTGTTGTGGTTTACCATTTCAACACAACCATATTTTTAGCACCCTTAGTTGCGATACCGCGGTTCACCAAATCAAGAACTCCCTCATCAGACAAGTTGTTCACATCCCATTCCAGGGTGCGAATATCTTCTTTCGGAGAGATGATCTTACCATCGCGGTATAACTTCACAACAGCGTCCACAGTCTTTCTCTTATTTTCAGGGTCTCTCTTGGAGTTAGCAGTGACCCAGAAACCGTGGGATCTTATACTGTTGAAGATAAACAACCCGGTTGGAAGAGTAACTGGCTGTTTGGACATACCTCCGTAAGTCAACATCAAACCGTTAGGGGACAACTTACGGGCAATGTTAGTGCACGACTTACCACCGACAGAGTTCAACGCCAACTTGACCTGGGCGTTTGGTCCCAAGATCTTTGGTAAGACCTCATTGCCGAACTCCCTTTCACCGTTTTGAGATTCGGAAATCACCTTAGTAGCACCATACTTCTTCTCTAGTTTCTCTGCGACTTCATCAAAGTTATCACGATCTCTCACAACACTCAATGTTTTAATGCCTTTGTCCTTGGCGATTTGAGTAACAATCTTGGACACTGATGATGTACCAGCGTTTTGAACTAACCAGTCATTTCCAGATGGGTCCCACTCAATGTAGTCATTCACCATCTGGTAGGCCGTACAACCGTTAACAGCAATTGTGGCGGCAGTGTACAAGTCCACACCTTCAATCTTAATAAGATCGTTTTCACTTTCGCAAGTTCTGTATGTAGACCATGTACCAAAGTTGGCCTGCAATGGGATGACCCTGTCACCTGCCTTCAAGTTCTTGACACCAGATGGCACTGAAACAACCTCAAACAAACCTTCGTTACCAGCAATAGCAGATGGCTCTTCAGTAGAGTAGTCCAACACCTTCTCCGGCTTCGAAGGATACACACCTTCTAATTGGTTGATGTCCGAAGGGTTAATTGGGAAAGCTAGGGTCTTCAACAAAATAGAAGATTCCGCACTGCCTTTTGGTTGATAGGTATGCACCTTCAAAATCTTGGACACATCCTGGTCGTGGCTTGAATAAATCAATGACTTCGCTTTAGGTAGTTGGGACATTGCTCTTTGTGTGGTTGAAATGAACCTCTTTGATAGGAATGATGACATCTTTACAATGAATAAAATAGAATAATAAAATAGCAATTAGCAGCAATACGTCAAACTAACTCTCAATACAGCCAATCTATTCCTTGTGGATCAGAAACGTCTTGCCAGTTAAATACAACACAACTAGAATCCTTAGTATATACTATACTGCTCAAGACAGGCACTTAGAAGAGTATCGAAAACCCAATTGAAAAATGTAGCAATTGTACTGTTCTCCTAGTTACAACCTTACTTACTAATACAGCAAACTATAACAACCAATCGGCTACGTAACTATGTACTTTCTTTCCCCTCATTCGCACTTTTAGCAGTGATGACAATAGTAACACTACTTACCCTTTTTTGGGCCATACATTACTAAAGCGACTTCGTCCGGCACTTTTTTTTTTTTTTTTTTTTTTTTTTTCATTTTACTTTTTAACGGAAAGTCACGTGTATATCGGAACGGAACTGTGCTACGAGCCGTTGCAGCTTCCGGAATCGAAGTGTTCCGAAAACCGTTCCTATATGCTACTACTAATACAAAAATGCATGCATACTTGTTACATACATGACAGATTGCGATGAGGCTTCTCTGTAAAAAGGCAACGAAACAAGAGGTTTGGCGGTTGTTTATCTTATCCTAAAATCTGTGATTTTTATAATTATATAAGTTGTTAGTTAATAGTTAACTATTGGTGCAGTGTGCATTACCGTATGTATTTGCGGTGTTTGCCTGGGCACTTGGTATGAAGGAAGAAGTTTAAAGAAATTAACCAACAAACCCACAGCAGGACAGAACAGAACGGAACGGAACTGATGAGGGTTGATTCAGAGCCCATGTAGCTTAAGAGATGCTGTTTTCCCATGTAGAAGATTTTAGGTATTCGACCCGCTCTGAGATGTAGGTGCACATTTCTTTTACACTTTGGACTGGGTTTTCCGTTCGATCAATGACCTTGGACAAGTATGAGAACTTCTTGTAGTTGTCTTCGACTTTACAGAGAACAGTTTCGAATACCTTCCAGTTAGCTAGTTCTAAATCGTAGTTTGTCATGTCCTTGAAGGTGGAGGAGTATATTCTAAAGTGACCTTTCTCCTCTGGATGGTATTCAGGATTCTTTTCAGACTTTTTACCGTCATACATGAAATCCTGTGACATCGCTAGTTCCCATGGGTCGTACTTAGGCAAGTGTGAATGCACGAAGACAGGAGTGTTCATCTTGAAGAAAGAGAAGAAGTCGTTTACAGTATATTTGCCCTTCATGCTTTCCCAGAACTTGTTTGAGATCTCATTATTTTCGGAAGCCTTCTTCAAAGCGTCTTGTTCATTCATGTCTTTGAAGTCGTCTTTGTGAGTCTTGATCCACTCCAATCTAAAGGATTTTTCCTTCTCTTGTAGTACCTCCCTTAGGAAATCACCTGCAACGCTATCAAGTTCTTTATCTTGGACGTAATCATGTTGAATCATTGCTGTACCACGGAAAGATTTCTTAGAAGAGTCTACCTTGTCTATTTTGTCGTCATGAATTCTTACTTCGTTAGTGTTCAAACCCCAGTAACCTTGAGGTTTGACAGGGGTTCTAACTTGGTAGTATCTATGCTTTAGCGCTGTTGCAGCTAGAATAAAAGTATCTTTGTCCCCCTCACCGGCAAGATGTTGTCCAAGTAATGGATAGTAGTAAGAAGGCCCATTGTAGTTGTAGTACAAAGCTAAGATGATAGTGTCAAGATGCATCGTTTTGTCGACCAACAATTGACCAGACTCGGTACCACCGTCTGGAATTGCCCCTTCCAAATCATGGAATGGTGACTTGGAAGCATCAGTTGGATCAAATAGTTTTGGATTTGAAATGTAATCTGCGGAGAAACGCACCCTTCTCCTGTCGATACCGATATCCGCAATGTCATACACACGTGGACTGTGAACCCTTCTCCAGTAATCTGGCCATAAAATCATGCCTGTGTCCTTGAAAATAGAGGTATCAAAGAACTTGTCAATAGAATTAACAACATAGTTATCCGCATCCAAAAGGAGGGTCTTTTCAAAGCTTGAGATTAACAAAGACAACGATTTCAATTGATAACCACGAACATGCTTCAAGATATCACGGTCAATATAATCCGACAAGTACACACATTTTGTCAAACCAGTAGGATCTAGAGATGGGATGATAGTTTCGCACACACCTCTGTCACCTTCATCAAGTGGAGGAATCACAATCTCAATTGGAAGGGTATTTTTTAGTTTAACTCCACTATTCATTCTGATAGACTTTATGGTTGGAAGAGCCATCAACGTATACTTACCACCACCAACGATAGTGATACCCTGACCTTTGTATCCTATACCCTTTTCTTTTATTGAATCGGCGATTGGCATCAGCTTTTCTGAGATATACCTCTTGAAAGTGGAATGACCTTCTTTGAGTTCCTTGATCTTATCCTCCGGAAGTGACAAGCACTTTAGAAGATACTCTTCCGTCAAATGGGATAGTTTCTCCTTATCTGTATCTTCAACACCAGTATCCTTAAGATCACAGCCTTCAGGCTTGTGACTGTCTATTTCACCTGCTAGCACCGTCGTGTTCAAAACCCTAGTAACTTCGTTATAGAAGTTCTTTAATTCTGCAGGAACAGTAGTAGCACCTGTCTGCGACCCAGCACCAGATTTCCAATCAGCATCGGAATGTCCATCAGAGGAACCCGGAAGTAGCTTCGTTATATCATCTGAACTAGACAAATCGCTATCATAGGAATCTGAACCAAATGATTCACTGAGATCAAACAAATCCTTGATATCGTCCGTTCTGGAAAGCGAGAATATCAAAACAATAATTATAATTGCCAGTATCACACAGTTATGTTTTTTCACCAACCTTGCACGTCTGGTAAAATAATGCAAGAACTGAATCCACTTAGAGGAGATAGTTCTCCCCAAAGAGCTGTTCATTTTGGACTGAAGATACCAAAATGCCGGACTGAGTTAGATCTATAACAAAACCAAAAGAATCGTGAGATACGAACAATAAACTCTTATGTACCACCAGCTCTCCCTGATCTCTTCTTTACCTTCAAGATCCTTTTTGTTGTTGAAAAGGAAAACTATTTTAATTCCAATTATAAAACTTAACCTATCTTTTCATTTACTGCTTAAACCTTCTAAATGTGAATACACGGCATCAAATGCGAAAAATCAAAGAATCACAGGCACAAGGGAAGAAACAAGAGAACTAATGTCAGGGTAACAAAAACACAGAACGGTAATTATGTCGCGTTCGCGTTCCTGCTTGCTTGGTTGTAAGAAAGCAGTGTTTCTTTCAGTGGGAAGACCAAAAAATGCCACCACACCAACACCAATACATGAAGAATGGACATACAAATGTACAGCAAATGTGGTATTATGCGGAAGAGTGAAATGGCACAAAATAGCTTCTCAAAGTAGTCTTTTTAATTTTAATTGTAGTTTTATTTTCATTTTCATTTTTTTTTTTTCCTTTTGACTTATGAAAGTAGTACATTGAGTGTGACACAAACATGTCAGTGCAGATAATGGATATTACAATTGTTTCTCGAGCTTGAAAAGGGGACACCTTCAGTTCTAGGTGGTGAAAGAATTCCATCGGTTTGATGCATGTGTCTCTTTATTAGGCTATTTGGTTTTGTTTTTACAAATTTGAAGTTAAAGAATATATATATATATCCTCAAGATATGTGTCACTAGGAAAAGATGCATACAAAGCGGAATAAGATTCAGCCCATAGTTGTTATATGTGATCTAAATTGGACATATAGCGCCGTATAAGTAGAGTTATGAATGAACAAGGGTTAAACAAGGGTAAAATGTTAAGATATTTTTCAATGATTCGAAAATCTTTAGCCAACAGTGGTGAACTATACATACTTGGCGAAGATCTAATTGATAAGTTTGTTCCTGATAATTACCAATTGAGCTGTGATAGTTTCTATTTCAAAGCACATGAGAAAACAATTTCAAACTTAGAACCTATTGATTCGTTGATCGAACGGAAGCTTTTTACCCCAGCTATGAGCGGATGGCAGTGGCAAGTTAATAAGCAAAAGGCTCTTGAATCCCAGGTTTTAAGAGAAATTAAGAATGAAAAACCGGAAGACCATTTGAAAAGGTTCACCCGTTCCTCGAAGAAAAGAAGGGATACGAAAGCAGAAATAAGAGAAGATGAAGTACCAAGTCCTGTATCACTTGACGGACAGGAGGAGGACGACGACGTTTTCAGACAGAAACAAAAGCATCACGCTTTTATTAGCTTGTCGCGCCTGAGGCTAGCTGAAACTGTCATACCAGAACAGGCTGCCTACAAAGTTCTATAAATTAGCCTTATTTTAGTAGTAGCAGACCTATATATTGTCACAAACATTACCTCCAGTAAAAAAAAAAATAAAAATATTATGAATATCCATTTAAAAGTGTCTCTCTAGGTAACTCTTACTTGCAACATAGCTGAACCCTTTGAAGTAATCCGTAGATGTCCCGTATACGGATTCCTTCTTTCCCGGAGGTTTATTTATGTCTATGCCGTTATCATGCAAATCGGTGTCCAATCTTTTTTCAGTGAATTCTGAATCAAAGTTTTCAGCTAGCTCCCAATCGGTAATCACTGGCAATATAGGACCAACTGATGTTCTTTGTAAATCTCCAATCATAAGACTTTTCCAATCTATTTTTCTGAAAATAAAATGGTTTATGTAGCTAGTAGTTTTTGCAGATCCAGCCTTCTTCTTTTTAGTCTTTGGACCGTCCTGCGACCAATATTTATCCACATCCCAACGCTTAGCTGGATCCTTCTTCAATAAAGCGCCAAGGTAATCTTTCATCCCATCACTTAGATAACTGGGTATTTTTGCCCCATTCTTCTCCTTCTTGATTTTATTCAATATCACCTTATGATTAGCGCCAGTGAATGGAGGTTTTCCAATCAACATATCGTAAACTAGACAACCTAATGAGTACCAATCACAATTCTGAGAATAGGGCTCCCCTTCCAATATTTCCGGTGCGCAATATTCAGGTGTACCTATAATTGAGTACAACTGTGTAACATTTTCTCCCTTCTCCAAATCACCGCCCTCATCGTAAACACTTTTTTTGGAGAGCCCAAAGTCTGTTAGTACCAAGTGACCCTTCTCATTTAGAAGACAGTTTTCTGGTTTTAAATCTCGATATACTATGCCCTTAGAATGCAAAAACTTGAGAGCACAACTTAGTTCCGATGCATAGAAACTCACTGTATCTTCAGATAGTGTACCCAGTTCCTTTAAATGATAGAACAACTCTCCTCCAGGAATATACTGAAGCACCAAATACAATTTATGATTATCATGGAAGGAGTAAAAAAGTTTCACTATATTTGGATGTTCTAACTGAGAGAGAATGGTTCTTTCAGCAAGCGTTCTTTCGACTCTTTTTTCTACTGTGGTTTTTGCTTGGTTTTCTTCTAAGGAATCCTCAGATATTAAAATTTCAGCCTTCTTTAATTGCTTCATGGCATATAACTTGGACGTAATTACGTCCTTGACCAATAAAACTCGCCCATATGCACCTTCTCCCAAACACCGGATGGGAACAAAGTCATCTAGTACCCTTATTTCATTATTTCTTGAAAAACTAGAACCTCTCCGATGTCTATTTTCTTCAACCGAGGAAAGTGAGAAGACATCCCCCCCACAGTCATTATCAACAGCTTGTTCCATGCTTAACGATAATCGAACAGTGTTTTGAGCAGGATTAACCACAAGTTTATTATAAACCGATGACCTTCTTCTTGAGGATATAGATGACTGCTGAAGGGTATCATTTGAGGATGGTGGCATTAGTATATTTGGGATACTAATATCCTCCGTATCGGATATAGCGGCATCTTCTGAAGCTTCGAGGTCTTTCGGAGGAAGAGCAGAAGAATCCATTCGTAAAAGATTCTTATGCCACAGAACATGATCAGTGGTCACACCAGTATTGCTCTGTGCACGGTTATATAATGGATTGTTGTCATCTTCATCTAATCCACTATTGATTATGGCACATGTATCATTTACCTTAAGTAATTTAAAGTCATCATCCAAATTGAATATACCCATCTTTCAGGCTAAGGTAGTGAATGCTCGGCTCCACAGTATATATAGTCGGATTTAGAAAATTTCGTTACAGCTTCAAAGCCATTATTCCAGCAGAAGGTTTGTGGATAATGACTGGAGAATACTCTTGTCAATAGAGATGGAGTTGCATCGTCAGTTTTTTTTTACCAATTTCTGCTTTTTTTTATTAAATTATTTGTTAATCATTAAAGATTGAAGAAAAGGTAGGTAAATAACAAAACTAAATATGGCCAGGTAGTGAAAAAAGATGGGGAATATTAAGTTTTACACAGGGTGAAGTTAAAGGATTATAAAGTATTCAAAGTTATATTGGATATGCTTATATCACGCTATTTCATAAATAATATATTGAAAAATTTGACGCAAGGCCATATGGAACAGATTACACTCAATTCAAGAAACACTCAAAGAAGATATAATTGAGGGTTAATGTGAAACGCCTAATTCTTTGCAATATACTTTTTTTTTTTGAGTGAGGGGATTGAAAGCAGCATAATATATACTGACTTCAAATCCTCGTGTTTAGGATTTATGAATTGTAAAGTTCTGTGATCTTATCATAGACATCTTTCTTCATTATGTCGCTATCATACAAGGCCTTGTTCAAAGTTTGAATTAATTGGACAATTTCAGCTGGGTCTAAGTTCATTAGGATAGTAGACACAACTGTACCAACCGTAATTCTGTTTTCACTAATAAAAGTTTCATAGTACAAATTCATAAATGAACCCATCAAGAACTGACAGTCAACTCTATCAGTGATACCACCATGACCAGGGATCGAATCACCGAAGTCCTTTACTTGGAAGGTTCTTTTCAAACCTGATGCAAAAAATCCTCCAAATGGAGCAAATAAGGAGGCAAAGGTTGCCAAATTTAACGCATGTAAATATATTGGCTTAAGAGTTACAACTTCAATCCCAATTTTCTCGAAGATGATTGGTGGCAATCTGTAGTCTTGTGGAACAAAGACTGGATTCAATTCACAAGTGAGAGGAGTGAAAACGTTCGTTTTTATGTCTGTGACTGGACAAGTCATATAGTAGTAAGGTGTTAATAATCTGGTTAGCAAGACACTAGCAATTGCAGTGAAGAACCAGGCGCCAAGGAAACCTTCAAGGGTTTTTTTGGGCGAGATTTCAATTAGTTTGGTACGTCCAAATGTGATACCACACAAGTATGCAAAAATATCATTCACAATAACCAAACCACAAGGCAATAGGAACCAGATTAGTCCATTTATAACATTGTTGATGATCAAGTGTGCCTGGAAAACTACCAATAGCAAAACCATGTGGGTGATGCATAGAGAGGCGAATTGGAACTTGAGGTACCCCTTTCTCAAGCTACAAACGAACATAACGAATCCTAACACATAAAGACAGTAGCTGACAAACTTGTGGTTGGATGCAATGAAGTTTAAGGCCGAGTATTTCACAAAGGATTCATCGAAGAATTTGAAGAGAGACTTACCATCCAAGTAGTAGATAGTCGTAAATAAAAAGTACCAATTCAAAGTTCTAGTCAAAGGCAAGTTCTTTTCACGACCAGAGCGACCAGTGACAGCAATGCATTCTTTGAAAGTAGCGATTTGACATGCCAATATAAGTATAATACACCAGAAATGACCGGAGGCTAAAATGAAGAAAAACCCTGCAATCATAACAAAAGTCCATACTGTTCTAACAGCAAAGTTGTACAGCTTTGAATCCTTTTTGATTTCATTTTTACTGACAGCTTTCTCCTGTGCTTTCTCATTCTCCTGATGGCGATGATGAGTTTCATTCACCAATTCTGAATCTTTACGACTCTTCTGAGGTGAAGAAGCAGCGGACCCTGGATGGGTGCGGTGGCTCTTTTTCTTACCTGCCATATCTATTCAGCTTTCTTGGTGTAAAAGTTCTGAAATAATACAACGGTCCTCTTCCCTTGACTACTGATTGGATATATAATCTGCTATGCAAAGGTTAACAATGCTTTATGGCGATGGTTTTTATCTTTTACGTATGAGAATTCTCATGATCGATAATTTTCTTTGAGATTCAGATCATGTGACATGTGAAAAAGTAAGGGCTCACTAATCTAAGGCACTTACAGGCACATGCATGCATGAGTTACATATAGTGATACTATAATTCTTGTTACAAAAGCCCTTGTTTCTTCAATTCCTCGTATACTTGAGAACTCATAACATTGCCCTCGCTATCTTCCTCTTCCAAGGCCATAGCAGTTGCAGATAGTCCTGGTGTCGCAGATATCTTGTTAGATGAGTTCTTCGAGTTCATACTTTCCCATAGGGTTTTGGCTTCGGATATAGTCGAGATATCCTTGAATGCAGGGGAGGGTGTAATTCCTAGCGATCTTAAACCCTCTGTATGTTTTTTTTGCTGGAAGTGCTTTTCGAATTCTCTCCTACCGTGATAGATTTGGTTTCCGCAAATCTCACATGTGTATTTGACATCTAATCCTTGAACTTTGTATAGCCAACGGGGTATAGGGAAACCATCAGGTCCAAGAGGCAAAGAAAATGGGTTCGAAGGATCTACTTCTTTAGTCTGTTTTTTTTCATCGTCTGCTTCTTGATAAGCGGGCTTGTCTTCCTTTTCATCTGGACCGTATAACGAAGATTCATACTGCTCTTGTAACTTGTCCATTTCTTCACGAAGTTCTTCATCCGTGAATGCCAACTTTCTTTCGACAAAGGATAAGGTGTTTTGTAGCTCTTTACTAAAGAACTGCGAGTAAAAGTGGAATGTGAATTCTCCAAGCAGGTTTTTCCTGTTTTTTGACAAGATGTCCGCATAAGCTTTAGAATTTAGGTAATCATTTAGAGCGTTTTGATTATCAAACTCTTTATCCCCAACAACACAGAACAATTTTCCTTCTTCTGAGCTTTGAGGTACAGGAATACCGATTGAAATATACTTAGTGAAATCATCTTGTATCTTTTTGGATAAAATCTCCTTGTCTATTAACGGATAGGCTTTTGAGAAGAAAGATTTGTAATATTTCACAACATTCGTTATTAGAAGTCGGTATTCTTTAGTGTTTCTTTCTATAAGTGGATTGAACAAAAAATCATAGGTGGTGAAAGACTGTAGTAAATGAATAAACATAGTCATCGTATAATCTGCCTTTTTTATAATATTAAGCCAGCTTGAAAAGAGTCCCGAAAGTTCCAAATACATACCGAAGTATTCATTTCTATCAAAAGATTTTTGAACATCAATTATTTGACCAAATGAAGATAGTATATTCTTGGTGTTTCCAATGGAACTTGAAAACATTTGGTACTTCTTTTTAGTTTCCTCTAAAGACTGAGATTCTTGGGAGCTGTTGTTTATAATTTCTGACGTTATCTTCTCGAACTTTTCAAAAGTGAGATCATCATCTTTAAATTGGTCAACTAGAACAGGGTTGAGACTATCTTGCTGTAAACATTTTAATAATTTCCTGTATCTTCCTAGGAATAACGAAATTTCTAGTTCTTGTGCCTTCATTTGCTTACGTGACCTCTTGCTCTTCTTTGACTTGTATATCCTGTTTGAAGTTACGTCTGACTTTGGAACTTCAAGATGTGATTCTCCTAGAGTGCGTAATGTATCATTGAACTTGTAGAAGATCTCCGGGTTTCTTCGTAGCCTAGCTGAAATAGCATCTTCTATAATTTCTAACTCTTCTAATATACCTCGCTTCTGCTCAAAACATAGGTTAGGCATGTTGATATTAAAGTATCAGTTCGCAACGTATATATTAGTTCTAGGAAACAAATTCACTCTGGCAACACTTGTTGGCTCCTTCTTTAAACTAGCATATCAATGTTAGTAGTTCTTAACATTCTTTTTTAAATTCACTTTTTCTTGTACAATGTAAAAAGAATGAGCTTAAAGCTGGTGCACCTAGGATATACTGTCAAAAGTAAAAAAATTAGGTACCAAGAAAAGGGTTTTATTTGTTTTGGTAACGGATTGAACCTCTATGCTTCTAAATAATTATACAGTTGAGTTAAATTATGCTACGTGGATTAGAATTTTCTCTTTTTAGATGGACGAGCGTTCTTCTGTTTTTTCTTTTCTTTGATTTCTCTTAGCTTTCTAATTTCATCGACAGACTTCAACTCGGGCTTTACACCAGGACCATTGTAACCCTTAACTCTAACACCTCTTTCCAAAGCAGCCTCCACCTTTTTCTTTTGAATAGCATAATCATCCCTATGTTTGTCTGGTAGTTTTGGTGCTTTTTGCATTTTGTGCTTGAACTTACCTCTGACGGTACGTTCAGTCGAGGAACTTGTTGGGTCTGCAAGTAGGTTAGATGGTATAGTAGATTCTCTCGCACCAACCTTGAGTGGTGCAATTTTCCTTGCTTTTGACCATTCTTGGAACTTACCAGATCTGAAACTTGCAGGAATCTTTTGACCACTTTCTCCGATAATATACTTCTTGTTGTCCAACCCTTGAGTATTAACGTACTTCTTACGCTTTTTGTCCCATTTTACAGTTGCGGTTTGCTTATGAACTTGCACCTTATCATCACCTCCCAAATCGAAGGCCGCATTAGAGGCATCGTTTGTGAAACCGCTTGATATTTGCAACTGTTTATCTTGAATTTCATTTGCTGGCGCGAAATGAGACAAGTAGAAAGTTGGATCTCTGAAACTCTTCTTCTTTGCCTTCTTGTTGTTTTCTTGTTCTTGAAGAAGAGCATCTGCATCCTCGAATTCCTTTAAAACTTCATCAGAAACAGAGTAACCAACTTCGTTCTCTTCCCCCTTTAGAATTTCATCTTCAATACTATGTCTTAAACCTGCAATTCTTTCTTTCTCCAAAAGTTCTTGTCTTTCTTTAGCTCTTCTTTGAATTGGTGCAATTTGTTTCCTTCTCTTTTTCATTAGAAGGGACATCTCATCATCTTGATTACCAGCAAATTCAAAGACAGTCTCTTTCTTTGCTCTGTTTTGTAACTTAGCCAAGAATTCAAGCTTTTCCTTCTCAGCATTCTTACCAAAGTATAGATTTTGCTCATCCCACCCTGATCTCATAATCTCCTTTGATCTTTTGACAGACTCTGCAGATGCTGGTGTTCTAGTTCTAAAGTATAACTTTTCAGCCTTCATTGCTACACCTTTCATAGTTTTTAGGTCAAAGTCAGATTTGAGCATATTGTTATATAGTTCACCCATATTATCAAGCTCTTGACGTGGACAAGACCCAAGTACCATTCTAGTTGTGTAGGAAATCTTTGGGTTTGTGAAGTTGAAATTACCTTCAGACTCAGCCTTTTTCTTTAGCAATTGGCATGATGCCTCATACATTGGAGTGAGTAGAATCTTCTTACCTAAGAATAATTCAAGATCCAAAAGATAAGCCAATTCATTTTCAGATACGATGGAGAATGCCCAACCTCTATTACCAGCTCTTGCGGTTCTACCAACACGATGAACAAAAATTTTAGAAGATCCTGGTAAAGAGTAGTTAATGACATTAGCCAATAGCGGAATATCAACACCTCTAGCAGCCACATCTGTAACAACCAAGATTGAAGTTAGACCTGCTCTGAAATTATAGAGTTGTTGCTTACGGGCGTGTTGATTCAAAGTACCATAGATGTAAGAGACTAAGTAACCACAATTCTTCAAAAGAGTAGTCACGTATTCAACATGATGCCTTGTAGGAACAAAAACAATGGTAGCTTTTTCGGAGGGCATTTCGTTCGCACTAGGTAGTCGCCTCTTTAACTTCTTACTTTTCTTAGCTTTCTTTTTCTTTTCTGAGTCACTGTCGTCACTATCAGAATCAAGTTCGTTTTGTTGTCTGAGCTTCCTTATTTCTTCATCTGTTGCAACCGGAATTTTTATAGCCTCTTGTAATAGGTAGAGTAAACTGGCTTCTCTTTCGTCCTTCTTAATGGACACAAATAGCATTTCCAAGTTTTCTGAGATCTTTGTTTCAGCATCAAGTCTAACTAGTACAGGGTTAGTTAAACCAGCCTTTGCAAAATCAACCAATGAAGATGGCAACGTCGCAGAGAAGAGTAAAGTCTGCCTGTTAGTTGGGAAAGCGACAAGTAATTCGTTTAATTGCTCTTGGAAACCCATTTCAAACAATCTATCGGCTTCATCGAAAACAACGTATTCGACGGATTTCAAATCGAGATTCATTTCGACTTTCAAATGCAAAAATCTACCTGGAGTAGCAATAACAACATCTGGGTTACCCATCATCATACCAAACTGATCTTCTAAGGAGTCACCACCGGTAAGTAACACAGAACGTAAATCAGAGCCTTTGGAAAATTCTTTGAAAACCCTGTGGGTTTGGAGCGCTAGTTCTCTTGAGGGTGATAAAATAACTGCTCTTACACCAATCTTGGCCGAGTGCACCTTCAACTTTTCAATCATTGGTAATACAAATGCTGCTGTCTTACCAGAACCAGTACGTGCCATACCCACGATATCACGTTTCTGCAAAATTAGAGGAATAGTCTTTCTTTGAATTGGAGTGGGTTGTCTGAATCCCTTCTTTGAAATATTCACTAGAACTAGCTTAGATAGACCAAAACTGGCAAATGAACCCTTCTTATGTTTGGAAGCGGCCTCTGATGTAGTATTGAAATAATCGTTCATATCATCATCGGACTCGTCATCTTTCCCGCCTTCATTATCTGAAAGCTCGAGACTTGGGAACTTTTTATTAGCAGTTAAAGTAGAACTCTTTGCTGCTTGCTTGGATTTACCCTTATCCTTTCCTTTCTGATTCTTATGAGCATTCTCATTCTCATTCTCATCTTCATCACTTGAAAACTCAATGACATCTTGTATTGGACCTTCCTCTTGACTCTCATCCCCAGAAATATCATCTTCATCGCTGTCAACATTTAATGCGATATCACCTGCAATATCGTAAGCATCCTCATCATCAGAAGAGTTCACTTCCTCTAGAGTACGAGTTCTTTTCCTTGATACAACCATCTTCACTTATTTGTATATTCGTACAAACCTTATCTGCCTTGTTCTATTCTTTTTAAGATGCTGGAAAAAAGACAGCACAGTGGAGTATAGTAAACGAATACAGCAGATTATTTATCAGGATAAATATCAAATAGTGTTTGGAGTCTTATTGGTATATCGTTTTTGCTACTTCTTTCCTTTCAACTCATCTCATCGCATCTCATCGCATCTCATCGCATAATTTCGGATTCTTCAAATTTTTCATTCAGAAAAAGAAATAGATAAGTATTAAAGAGCAGAATAATATAGACTATAGTATATAATTAGAGAGTAATGGCACGTCCTGGCGAACTAAAGATATATTTGGGATTCAACTGGTATATTACAATGTTAAATGAGAAACCAAGCATTTGAATACCAGTGATATCTTGTGAAATAACTTGTATGTACATTGTGCGTATGCAGATATAAACATCTATTAGTTCTAGTAGTTTTTTTTTTTTCTTTCGAACTGCATGAAATATTAACAATAGTAGTAATATGTCAAATAAATCTATATGTAAGACCATGAGAAGTAAAGTCGATGCATTCAAAGTGCATATAAAGTGACTTTGGAAAGGTTAATTAATACTAAATCCAGTCTCTAAGGAGGATGATATAAACATTGAATCACAAAACTGATATAAAATTGCAATCTTCTGTAGTAATATGTCAAAAATCGGAAGGAAATTTGTGGAAATATGTAGGAACAGAACTGTTCCTGGATACAAGTTACAGAAGATGCCTTCAAAGTTCGATAATATAGTGGTGGGAATATCTGGCGGGGTTGATTCTTCATTATGTGCTGCTTTATTTGCAGGCTATCCTAACCTACATGGTGTTTATATGCAGAATTGGGGAAAAGATCAGTCCTTAACGAAGCCAGAAGAGGAACCGTGTTATGAAAGAGACTGGAAAGATGCCCAGAAAGTAGCTAAACATTTAAACATTCCTATCGACTTTGTTAATTTCGAGAAGGATTACTGGCTCAAAGTTTTTGAGCCTATGCTTGAGCAATACAATCTTGGATATACTCCCAACCCCGATGTTGGCTGCAATAAGTTTGTGAAATTTGGCAGTTTAATGGATCATCTCGACGAAAAGTTTGGGAAGGATAACTACTGGCTAGTAATGGGTCACTATGCTCGTGTTTTAGAGTACGAGAACTCTAAAGAAAAGGATAATAACCATTTACTACGAGCATTTTATGGAAAGAAGGATCAAAGCTATTACTTGTCTCAAGTTCCAGTTTCTGCGTTAAAGCAGATCATTTTACCCATCGGACATTTAACGAAACCAGAAGTGCGAGATATGGCATCTGAACTAAACTTACATACATCTACTAAGCCAGACTCCCAAGGAATATGCTTTGTGAATAACTCCCAGCATGGGAAATTCAAAAACTTCTTACAAGAGTATCTACCGTCAGAGCCAGGAAATATAGTCACTATAGATAGAGAAACTGGAGAAAAGAAGGTATGGGGCCAACATTCCGGATTGTGGTCTTATACAATTGGTCAAAAGATTGGGTTGTCGTTACCTCAGGGCGATCCTAGGTACCAAGGTGCTTGGTATGTTAGTGATAAACGTCGTGATACTGGCGAAATTGTCATTGTGAAAGGCAGAGATAATGAGGAACTTTACAGCGATAGTGTACACGTAAAGCATTTCAAGATATTATCGCAGGAAAATCTTTCAGATAGCCTGCTAAACGAGAGTATCAAGAATGGAACGTTGTACATGCAGTTTAGATCGCTACAAAAACCAGTTAAAGCAATCGCGTATCAGTGGGTCAACCATAACGAATTTTCGCTTAAACTAGCTTCCAAGGAAAGGGCGATGGCACCAGGCCAGTACTGCTGTCTATATGCTAATGACAGAGTTCTCGGTAGTGGCATCATTGATTCAGTCAATTAAAAAGCCTTGTAAATATATTATTACCTTGTATATATACTATATATCACCTTTTGTACATATCATCTAAAGAGAGCTATCACGTGATATCGCTCTACTAAAATTCCAAAAAAAAAATATTATCGAACAGCCACATACTTTATTATAAAGAGGATGAGGTAGAATAAAGGTTTTATTTAATTCACAACAATGACTACAACAAAACTTCACACGCTATATATTTATTTTCAAATGTTAGTAAAATATTTGTTATCATTAGTTTTTCCATTTCTATCAATTGATATTTAGAGTCGCGGAGGATTATACTCTTTGACTATACCTGCAAATAAAGATGGCTGTTCAATTTTCGAAAGAGCTTGCCGTTGCGACCCAAGCTGTGCGCAAAGCTTCATTGTTAACGAAAAGAGTTCAATCTGCAGTTATTTCTGATGAAAATTCTACTATAACAAAATCGGACAACAGTCCTGTTACGATTGGTGACTATTCAGCCCAGGCAGTCATCATAAATACAATAAAGGCTAACTTTCCTAATGACAATGTTGTTGGTGAAGAATCTAGTACTGGGTTGACTGACTCATTTGTCGATGAGATTTTGAATACGATTCGTGGAAATGATGAAGAGTACCCAAAGGTTTTTGGTGATATCGAACAAAATGGAGACGAAAAGGTTGATTTCATCAACAAAGATTTTCCCCTAAACTCGATCGACGAAGTTAAGAGAGTAATTGATTTTGGTAACTATGCTGGAGGAAACAAAGGAAGATTCTGGTGTTTGGACCCAATTGATGGTACCAAGGGATTTTTGAGAGGAGAACAATTTGCCGTTTGTTTGGCATTGGTCATTGATGGGAAAGTAGTGGTAGGAGTTATTGGATGCCCTAATTTAAAATTGTCCAACTTTGGAGCCGAAGATACCAGTGATAACTTACCGGCCGGCTATATTTTCAGAGCTGTCAGAGGCAATGGTGCAGAATATTCAGTAACAACTGAATCGAACTGGACGCCGATACATGTGAGATCTATAGAAGATACATCCGATTTAGTGTCTTTGGAAGGTGTTGAAAAGTCGCACTCTGCTCATGATGAACAAGCTATTATCAAAAACGAACTAGGCGTAACCAAGTCACAGCACCTTGACTCTCAGGTGAAGTATTGCGTTCTCGCCATGGGTCTAGGTGATCTATACCTCCGTTTGCCAATCAAAATGTCGTATTCCGAAAAGATTTGGGACCACGCTGCAGGAAATGTCATTGTTGAAGAAGCAGGCGGAATCCACACAGACGCACTCCAAAATGTCCCCCTTGACTTTGGTCAAGGCAGGACTCTAAAAACGAAGGGTATCATCGCCTCCTGCGGTCCACAAGCTCTACACACAAGAGTAGTCACCACATCAGCAAACATCCTCTCTAACAAATCTACATAATAGAACAGAACGCTTTTTTTATACTTCTAAGTACTTAGAGCATGATTCCCAAGGATTTCTCATGACGAGGAATTTAATCATATACAGCTGCTCACAGTTAGTTAATGTCTAATTGGGTTTATTCTTACTTCCAGCTCCAAAGCGATGAGCTTCCTATTCCAAATCACTAGCAGCGCACGAGTTTTAGGATCCAGTTTTTATGCTGAACCCTTGTCATTCGGAATATTTTCCCTCTCCGGACTAAACTCTCAGAAAGTTGTGTATAACGACGGAATCTGTCCATTTCTCAGTCTATTATACAAGAATTCAGAAAAAAAAAATAGGATTCAGATTTGAAGAAAGAGAGAAGAAGCGAAGACTTGTTCTTTTACTCTATGTATTAGCAAGTGAATATTGTACCGTTAGTTATAAAACTAGCATTCAGCGATATTCGAGAGAGTACTGGCACGTTAAAAAGGTACAAGATCAAAATCGGGCTTCTTTGGGAGTAACGGCGTTAATATCGTTGTAAGAAGAAGGTTTAGAAACCCGGTTTAAAAGAGAAAGAGTATAGCATCAGCTACACTGGAAGGACATTATTTTGCAACTGCTAAGACGGTTTCAGAAGTTGTTTGGAAGCGTGTTATCGAGCAGAGCCTAGGCTGGCCAGTGTGCTCTGTTCATTTTATATTAGTGTGATTCGTTTGAATTCAGTTGTCTAATAGGATATCGCACAAACGATGAACGTGTCGCTTAGTTGTGATAACAGCTCATTAAGTCCTGGTACGCTGGAGCATACAAGAATTATGCGTTATAGTCACTTGAATACTACTACAGTGAATCAAGTATTGGGTCTTCCGGGACTCTTTTCTACATTTACGAAGCATGAGTTGCGGAAACTTCGAATTATCGCCATTTCTGCTTCTGTATCTTCCATAGTTGCATGCATAGTGGGTTTATATCTGCTTGGATCGATAGATAGGCGACGGAAGGTGTTCAGACATCATTTAATTCTCTTTTTGTTAATTTGTGATTTTCTAAAGGCTATTGTGCTATTAATATACCCCGTGGTGATACTTCGTGATAACAAGGTATATGGAAAGCCTGGTTTCTATAATACGGTAGGATGGCTTACTGCATATGCCACAGAGGGAGCAGATATTGCCATTTTCATTTTTGCCATTCATTTTGCCATATTGATATTTAAACCGAACTGGAAATGGAAGAACCCTAACACCGGAAACGTGGAAGGTGGCTTTTACAGATGGAGGCGGTTCATGTATCCTTTAACAGCATTAACACCTACTGTATTGGCAAGTCTAGCATTTATCAACTTTGAAGATTACAACGAAACAGTCATAAGAGAGGATTCCAATGTAATACTTGATAATAATAATTACCACTTTTCCTTTCAGGCGAAGATGGGAGGATATAAACCTTTGAGCGCCTGGTGCTACCTTCCCCCAGTGCCAGTATGGTATAAATTAGTTTTAAGTTGGGGACCACGATACTTCATTTTCCTGACAATTTGCACACTTTACATTAGCATCTACACATTCGTTACAAGACAAAGCAGAAAGATCAAAGCAGAACTAAGAGAATTTCAGCACTCTAATCAAAAACCTCTCCTTCGAAAGGCCTCGTTAAAAGGACCTCTGAATTTAATCACACGTTTTTCAATAGCAACAATTCGTTTTCTGAGGAAGATAGCTGCAGCTATTGCAGGCTTTTTCTTCCTACAAATATACGACGATAACGAAAGTCACGAAGAGGAGTTAGATAGGGAACAAAGTGCATCGCGTGCTGGCACGCCAGGTCTAACTACTAAAAATGACCTGAAGGATGTCTTCTCTAATAAATTTACATATGTTCCGGACGATGTTGACATAGAGGACGGTTATAATGGTGATAACAATAATGGTTTGCATATCTTTAATTACCCACGTCAATCAGAAACCAAAAAAGCAACAATAGATAACAGTGGAATAGCTCAGCCTTTACCTGCACATATTTCTTCATCATCCAAAAATATTTTATCTCCCGAATCTCTTTCTAACCAGGTACCAAATCTTTCAAACAAATCAGTCAAAACGCCTATCAATTGGGATTTATCCGAGCCTGGTCCAAAGGATCCGAGTGGAATGGAAACTAGCACCTTTGACATGGACCCTGAAAAGTTAGAGCACGTACCTGAACATGAAGTAACTGGTGTGAAACATAAATTTCAAACACAGACCTATATTCAGTTTAAGAATAGAAGGGACCAAATAAAAAGACAACTGAAATCAATTTTTATATATCCGGTCGCATATCTATTACTTTGGGTTTTTCCTTTTGCTGTCGATTGTTCTCAATATAGATACGAAATTTATCATGGCCCTATTGTCTGGTTGGCGTACATTGCAACTTTTATGCAACCCTTGAACGGGGTGGTTGATGTTGCCGTGTTTATGTTCAGAGAAATGCCTTGGAGGTACTCCTGGGCTTGCATCCAATCAAAGGAACTTATAAATACGTACAGACTCAAAGGAGAACTTGGCGAGACAGTTATCACTGAGTTGGCCAGCAGCGAGTTAGGTAGGCGCGGATGGTATTATCGTGGCAGATGGTTGAGGGAAGAATGTTGGAAGCATAAGCCTCAAGTATGGAAACGAGCATGTTGGTACGTATTTCGGTTCGTGAAAGGCTTGGGGAAGCTTGACTTTGATTATGAAGATCATTGTTTAGACAGAGATTTTTGGAACGAATATTATGGGACTCACCCAGATAAGAATTTCTCTATTTCTACTACTAATAAGCCCATTACTGATTTAAAACATAACTCTTCGTCTTCTTCTGGTAGTACAGATTGTGAGTATGATCCATACTTCAAAAAGGTGAAGATTCCAATTTTATGGAGAATATTTCATTTTCTCCCTCTTCAAGAAGGTATTGATCTCGATGAACTTGACCGTTACTTGAGAACCAAAGACCAACTTGATGACTTTGTAATTCCAGGCTTAGAAAATGCAATGAATCTGGGTAAAGCAAACGATAACCAAATTTTCAAACCTAACTATTCTCTTACAAACAACGCGTCACTGAATGGTTCTCAAAATGATAAACCTTCCAGCAAACGGTCTTCAATCACTGCTTTTCATTACAGTAAATCTTTGGATCTTTCTAGTATAAAAAACATGGATTTCTCGGATGTCACAAATAGGTCGAACCTACCAGGTATTGGTCCTGGTGTAGAAAGAACCAACTTAAATTCAACGTCATCATCGCGCGAGCAGGAGCTTGACTTGCTCTCCTTCTTGAAGGACTAATTTTGGGACCAAAAAATACCCGTTATAATAATACACTTTAAAATAGTACCGAAAACATCCATACATACATCTAATATTTAATGACAATTTACCCCATTTTAATATATTTCAATAACTATAATATCTTTTTACAAAAAATTAAAGTTTATGCTATTTCTTCCTCATCTTTCTACGCTTCGACAATGTCAAACCTTGAATCCTTATGCTTCATATATTTGTTTTTTTTTTTTTCTTTATGGGAAGCAGGGCATCAATAACATCACGTATTTTGTAAGAAACACATGAAATTAGAGGTAAAACACGAATGGCTTTAGTCCGGTAAGTTACACCAAAAACAAATCCTTTACCGTGATAGTTTTACGCGATCTATAGTACTTAAAAGAATGAGTGATCCGATAAGAGTGTTTGCGAGCTCTTTTAATTGTGCGAAAGCATTTCCAGTTCAAGATATCGAAGCACAAAAGTCGTTGATCGAACAGTTAATACCACATATATCCCATCACGATGTATACATTTTAGGATTTCAGGAATTGGTTTCAATCTGGGAAGGATCTTTTCCCAATGTATGCTTACAATACTTAAGAGGGGTATCAAAAGTAGTTTTGGAAAGGATAAATACAGATGAATCGGTATTCAAGTGTGTTGATGTTAACTGTCTAGGAGGAATGGGCATCATGGTGTTCTGCAGAAACGAATATGAGTTAAGTAACGTTACGAAAGGAAATGTTCGATGTGGGGCATTTTATTCAAGTTTGAAAGGTGCTACTGCCACTAAATTTACTATAAAACGTTCTGGTGTAGTTGATACGATTACCTGTTTATCTTCTCACTTGGCAGCAAATGAAGGCTTGATAAATTTGGAGAAGCGTATCCAGGATTACCATGCTATAATGCAATCCTTACGAGAACAGTTTGGTGATATAGACAGCACCAATTTTATATTTATTGGTGATCTAAACTTTAGATTGAACAAACGCTTTGGTGATATCAATTATATGGATCCAGACATTATTTCACAATTACTAGAAGAATGCGATGAATTGAAAGACGTTATAAAAACAGGAAGAGCCTTTGAGAATTTCAAGGAAGCAGAAATTCTCTTCCCTCCAACATTCAAATACAATGTCGCGGACAGCAAGGCTCTCCCACCTATCGATCCATTAACGTACAATTTTAAGCGTCAACCTTCTTGGTGTGACAGAATACTCTATTCTAACAACGAGAAGGCAACAACATCTTTATACAAAGCCATTCCAAGAACCCCAGAATTCCACTTTACCGATCATCAACCAGTTATTTTATCAATAGAATTACCGCATATCGAAGCGGTATCAGACTTTGAGGCTGAGGAAATTACTGATACAGGTGAAGAAACTAACGAATTAGAAAAGTTGTTACCGACGTCATCAGTCAGTTCCCTTTCTCTTAGTTGTGGCAGAATAGTGGATTATATTATGGGATATTCCGGTTGGTTATATTGTAAGCACCCTAAGTGGTTACTAGTTATCATAACTCTCTTCTCCATCTACTGGTTAGCATGAAGAGACCTCCATACATAACTTTCTTATTTACCTTCAGTTTTTTGTATTAGTATTGTATTTCTTTAAATCTTTTTAACTTCACAAATAAGTTTCACCATTAATTGATTATTGGTAGAAGAACTGAGACACAAGAAGTATTTCAGGAGGCTAGTACGGATTGACGGCAAACCTTTTGCCAGTATATGAAAATAATTAGTCCTAGAAATTTAAAGGCAGCTTCAAATACGGCGCAAAATATGGCAACTCCCATCATCAATGAGATGGATTTGGCAAAGAAACGACCAGTAAATCCCGTATCATTGGAAGAGAACAAGAAGAGCAAAAAGAATATCAAAGGAATTGGCAAAATGCGTGATAGTCAAGGTTTTCAATTGAAAATTCAGGATGTGAACCACTCTAGAAAGAAGCAAATGGATCCGGATTATGAAGTAGAGATCGAAGGTCCTTTGAGGAAAATAAAGCCATACTTCTTTACTTACAAAACGTTCTGTAAAGAAAGATGGAGGGATCGCAAGCTCATAGACATCTTTATAGATGAGTTCAGAGATCGTTCACCGGAGTATTACAGAAAGACAATAGCTGCTGGAAAGGTCTACCTTAATGAAAATGTAGCTAACCTTGATAGTATCGTTCGTAATGGGGATCTCATTGTGCATGAGATTCACAGACATGAACCTCCAGTGACATCAAGACCAGTAAAGACCGTGTTTGAAGATGATGATTTGCTCGTTATAGACAAGCCAAGCGGTATCCCCGTGCACCCAACTGGGAGATACCGGTTCAACACTATTACAAAATTATTGGAAAAGGAAAGAGGATATTCAGTTCATCCTTGCAATAGGCTCGATCGTTTAACCAGCGGATTGATGTTTTTGGCAAAGAATCCAAAGGGTGCAGATAAAATGGCAGATCAAATGAAAGCAAGAGAAGTTAGTAAAGAATATGTGGCTCGTGTTGTAGGGGAGTTTCCGATCGGAAAGATAATTGTAGATAAACCACTTAGAACAGTAGATCCTAAAGTTGGTCTCAACGTAACCTGTTCTATAGATGAAGAAGGTGCTAAGGAGGCCCGTACTAGCTTTGAAAGGATTAGCTACGATGGTAAGACGAGTATTGTTAGATGCAAACCCTTAACCGGAAGAACGCACCAAATTAGAGTCCATCTTCAATCTTTAGGCCATCCGATTGCAAATGACCCAATATACTCAAATCCTAATATCTGGGGACCAGAACTGGGAAAAAGCTACACTGGAGACTATTCAGAGATCATTGACAAATTAGACAAAGTCGGAAAAACAGAATCTGCAGAGAGCTGGCTACACCCGGACTCCCAAGGTGAAGTGTTGCTCAACAAACAGTGTGATATATGTGATACAGAATTGTACACGGATCCAGGTCCTAATGATTTGGATTTATGGTTACATGCCTATAGATACGAATCTACAGAAATTGATGAAAATGGAAATAAATTATGGAGTTACAGAACTGATTTTCCTGACTGGGCCATAGAACCACATCGCATGTACATGGAGAAAGCTTTGGAAGAGGCAAAGAAATGTGGGGAAACGAAAACAGCTTTCAATGTTGGTGCCCTTTTAGTAAATGGAACAGAGATCCTCTCCTCTGGATATTCAAGGGAGCTACCAGGTAACACACATGCCGAGCAATGTGCATTGGATAAATATTCCGCTCAACATGACAATGCTCCTCTTCCGCAAGGGACAGTTATCTACACCACAATGGAACCGTGCTCCTTAAGATTGAGCGGAAACTTACCTTGTGTGGATAGAATTATCGATACCAACAGCGCCATTAAAACTGTTTTTGTTGGGGTAATGGAGCCAGATATCTTTGTCAAGAATAACACCAGCTATCAAAAGTTGGCCCAACATGGAATTGACTATATTCTCATTCCTGGATATGAGAAAGAAATTCTTGAAGTCGCATGTAAGGGCCATGACCAGTGAATATACTTTTCATGCCTTTCGTTGTACGTACTATATATAGTTTATAAATTATCAAGAATAAATGTATTCTCTGTTAGATATTTAAAATATAACAGAGTTCACTCTTACAAACCACATCATCTGAGCTGCACTTCGGCTAGAGCTTTAGGTATGAGTGTGTATCTCCACAATCCACAATACTAAATGATCTACATTACTTGGGTCCCATTACCCGGATATAAAGAAAACAAGTGAAAAGATTGTCGAGCCTTTCGGTTCGCCGTTAAGAATATCGAAAGCATTCTCTCAATACTGTCATTACAAGAGATGGGACTAGAATTTGAAGATAATTTTAAAAGGTGCTTCACACCGATCTGTGGTTCAAACACATTCAGTAATTTGGGTACAAATAATGGAGGAAACATCTGAAAAATGGGATGATTCAAAGAAACATTTATCGAGCTATACTTATTCACAAATACTAAAGTTGGAACACTCAGTAACGGATTTGTTGAAACAAATACGTATCATAACCGAACTATCTCCTAATATCAAGCAGTATGAACAGGCTTTAGATAAGCTATCTTCCATGCCTATGGACATGGTGCCATCCTTTGACAGATACAACCTGAAGTTGGCTGCAGAATTGAAGTCGTTACATGAGCTAGGGAAGCTATCTCTCATCGACAATATTATGAAATACAGCGAGAAATTCAAGAGTGGGGTTGCTACTCCAGTACTTCCAGAGCTCCAAGGAGCCAACTTGAACGATTTATCCTCAAAATTCAGCACCTCCATGGATATTAAGCCTAGCGACGGGGCGAAAATCGATGATGATGAGGACCTAGACGAAGATGGCGAGGATGGGTATGAAGTAATTGATGATTCAGCTACTGGAGAAAAGAAAAAAGATGCTTGGCCACCAAAGCTACCGAAGATTAAAAACCCTGCCATCAGGGCTCGTGTTTTTATCCATAAGTCAATGATCAATGACAAACTTTATCTTTCCGAGCGTGATATGATCAAGTCTCATAATGAAAGATTAGAGTTCTTAGGTGACTCCATCTTGAACACAACAATGACAACCATAATCTATAACAAATTCCCAGACTTTGATGAAGGTCAACTCTCACAGCTTAGAATGAGGTTAATTAATAACGAATTATTAAAGAAGTGGTCGTTTCTTTATAAATTTCCAGATCAGTTGAAGACTCACAATGTTAAACCTGAAGATAATAAAGATGGAAAGCAAAAACTTTACGCAGATGTATTTGAAGCATATATTGGTGGTTTAGTTGAGGATGATGGGAAAAAGAACCTACCAAAGATTAGAAAGTGGTTAGCTAAGTTGGCCGAACCTGTTATTTCCAAAGGACTACATTCTGATATCACCTTGGAAGACACCAAAGAAGTGGACGTTAATGCAAAAAAGACATTATATTCTTTAATTGGATACGCAGCCTTGAATCTACACTACTATCCTGTCAAAAAACCAAGTTCTTCAGATCCTAATGCTACTGTAGAATGTAGAATAGCTGATGGAAAGGTTTTAGGTGTTGGTGTAGGAAAGAATATCAAGATCGCAGGTATGAGGGCGGCGGAAAATGTTTTGAAAAACAAAGAGTTAATAGAAAAGTACGTTGCCATTAGAGCAAGTCTTCCTAAGACTCAATCCGTTATTAAACCAAACTCTGAAAACTCTAAAAAGAGGAAGAACAATGAAGATCACTCTCATAGAGGAAAGATAACTCTATTAGATAATGGAACATTTGCTTTGAATGGATCTTCAGAGGGACAGGATTTATAGTTATTAATTACATATCTAACTATATATCATATCATATCATCATTCATGATCTTCGTTTTGTAATTTATCTATATGTTGCTTTTTTGATGATGGTGATCCCAGCCTACTATCATCAGCACGACTTTGGGTGCTACTGTTGATATTATCATCTGAAGGTGTGACTGGTTTTCGCTTTCTCTTACGTTCAACTCCCTCATGCTCTCTTTGAAGAAGTGTCAATAATGTTGCAATTCTTTTTGATATATCTAATGGGGTCCTTGTTTTTATGAACCATGAAAAGATGAACAACGGGCTTTTCAGTATTTCTTGCTTGACCTTTTCATATAGATTGCTAGTAAAGAGCCCTAATTTTCCTACTGTCACTAGTAAAAATCTATCCTCCAAAGAGTTGTATGTTCTTCTAGTGTTGTTTGGCGGATATAGAACCTTTAGTTCAACTAATGGATATTTGTACTGTTCAAGTTTCAATTTTAGGATCTTTTCTTGAATGCGAAGCTTTTCTACTTTTTTCTCACCAGCTTCTATATTTGCAACATACTTTTCCCAACCTTGTACCTCTTTATATCTTTCCCAGAACGTTTTAGAGTACTCTTTTACTTCATTTGGAGTTTTAGTGTGAATTGCTTTGGAGATTGCTTTATAGTTTTCTCTCCCAAATTTTATGCAAGCACTGATGAAAGCAAGGAACTCACGCTTATTCCAGTTATAAAATGATTTCTCTAGGTAATTCTGTTTTAATTTTGCATGCTCTTCAGTAAATTCCTCTGCAGAATCAATCTTCGCTTGTTCTTCTGCAATTTTTTTATCTAAATCATCCTGTGTTTCTTGATCTTCACCTTTAGGACTCTCATCCAAATCTGATTCACTGCCCAAGTCACTGTCACTGTCGCTGTCGCCAGATGGCTCTTTCACATCATAAGCAGTGACTTTGTAACCAACACTTTTCTTGAACCATAGTTGCTCCATTTCCTGAAGTCTTATAAACTCAGGGTGTGCAAACTGATAATAAGTCATTCGGAAAATTTTTGGTTGTTTTTGGTGCTTTAATGTAGGTGTGTTCGTACCAGATGTTTTGTTTTTACCATTTCCTATTACTTCACGGTAATAATCATCTACAGAATAGGTCGTTTGTTCTCGTCTACGTTCTCTTTTAGGAGGATTTATCCATTCTACTACTTGGTCGTCTGATTTTTTCTTCTCAAAAACAGTACCATTCCATTCATAAGCAGATTGGTCGGCCATTCCATTAAACTTTTGAAGATCATCTAGACCAAGAGCTTCATATTTTGCATTTAATTCCTGAGTTTTCCGCTCACCTTTTTTCAAGATTTCGTCAATATCATCATTCACAGATATGTTACCAGAGGCACTTTGTAGCATATCTCTAGCTCCGAATTGAATCATATCTATCAAATCATCCTTATTGTTGGCTAGGCCTGAAGTTTTCTTTCCAGTACCTTGTTGTATAACCAATTGATCCAATCTAAGCTTTTGTGCCGCTCTTTCAATAACCTTTTCTTCAATAGCATTTTCAGTAACAAATCTATAAACATATACCTGCTTTTTTTGCCCAATTCTGTGGGCACGATCCATAGCTTGTAAGTCTGCTTGAGGATTCCAGTCTGAATCATACAAAACAACTGTATCAGCAGTAACAAGATTAATACCTAAACCACCAGCTCTAGTCGTTAACAAGAATATGAACTTATCCGAATCAGGCTTATTAAAGTCATCAATGGCGTCTACTCTTTCATCGTGAGTGGTGGACCCATCAATTCTACAGTATTCGTATCCTCTGAAGTAGCAATAGTCTTCTAGTATATCCAATAACCTTGACATCTGGGAGAATATTAAAACTCTCGAACCTTGTTCTTTCTTCTTCTTCAAAAGCTTGTCCAAAACAATCATTTTCCCTGAATTATAAACCAAATGTTCATCAGTTGTATATGGAGGGCCGGGTTCGGCACCTTCAAAAAGGTATGGATGATTACAGCACTTCCTCAATTGCATGACAATATTCAAAAGTCTGGTTTTTCCTTCACGTTTTCCAACAGCACCATTGACAGCATCGATATCTTTCTCTAATAATGACTTATACCACTGAATCTGCATGTCGGTCATACCGACATATAAGTTGATCTCTTTCTTTGGTAGCAAGGATTTTTCAACTTCAGATTTAACTCTTCTTAGTAAAAAAGGCTGCAAAACAGAATGAAGCTGTTGTACAACAACATCTTGATCTTCTTCCTTCTCATTTTGCTGGAACCATTCGTCAAACACCTCGGAGTCGCCAAACACGTCAGGCAATAAGAAGTTTAACAATGCCCAAAGCTCATGAAGGTTATTTTGTAATGGAGTACCAGTGATTAGAAGACGATTTTTAGAGTAAAACAATCTTATGACTTGGGAAAGAGCACTCTGTTCATTTTTGATTCTATGAGCCTCATCAATAAGGATGTATTCCCATGCAAACTTTTTTAACGTTAATTTTTCCTTCAAAACCATTTCATATGATGTTATGAGAACATCAAAATCACAAGTCAAAATTTTGCTGTCTATCAAAGCTCTTCTTGCATCCTTATCACCTTGTAGGATAACTGTCTTGACTCCAGGAGTCCATTTGGCGAATTCTCTTTGCCAGTTATCTAATGTTGATTTTGGTACTATCACAATGTATGGACCCTCTATTCCCTTAATATATCGAAGATAACCTAGAAAAGAAATCGACTGTAATGTTTTACCAAGACCCATCTCATCAGCCAAAATACCGGAGAGTTTATTCTCATACAGAGATATTAGCCAGTTCAAACCATATATTTGGTAGTCTCTTAACTGGCCTGCTTTGATAAAACTAGGTGATTGAGTTAAGATAGTAGTATCTTCTTCAAGTTCAACTTCTTCATCCTCCATTAACTCTGCATCTTCTTCCTTTTCCGTTTTTCTATACTGCCTGCGGCCTTTATTGCCACTGTTAGAACGATTCTTAGAGCTGTTTGCTTGTTTATTATCATTGTCAATGCTCTTCAACAACTGTTGCATATTTTTGTCATGTTTGGCACGAATTCCTATAAAGTGACGAAATAGATCAGTAATTTGTAAAAGGTGCTTGAATCTTATGTACGTATCCTCTCTATTTCTTTGTTTCGCTATTTTAGGATCAACATCAAGTAGAAACTTAGATCTTCTCTCGGCCCAATACTTCTCATCATGCACGCTGTCTTTTTCGGATTCTTCCATCGACTTTGAGCTCTCGGATACCTGGCATATATAGTTTGTTGAATTGTTAGTATAAAGACTTTTATCCAAATTATGTCATCTAATACCCTTTAAACCAACCTTCTTTATTCTCATCACGTTCTAATCAGTTTTAGCGTTAAAAAAGGTACGTATCCATAAAGATGAAAAGGGTTACAGAACTGACGCTTCTTTCACTAAGTAGCACTTGTGGAACATACGGACTCTGTCATTACTCTAAACCTATACTCTGTAGTAAAGATAATTGCCAACTTCACTAAAATATATGGCCATAAGTTTGAAACATAGACGATGCTTGAGAGTTTAAGCTTTTCAACAGTTTAAAGTAACTTTAATTTAATATCAGTATAAAGAGATATGCGGTGTACAGGTTTACAAAACGTTCATGATTATATAGTAAATATTTACATATTATAAGACATAATTATCTATAGACAAGAGTTTGGGGAGGTGTTTAAAGAGAACAATAGGACAAGGAGATGAAAGCGTTGTTTTATTTCTCTTCTTTTGATTCTGAATTTTTTTTACCCTTTTTTTGGCTTTTGGTACCGTTATTCCGGTATTGTTGCTTTGATTTGTGTGGGATCTTTGTTGATCTGGCACGCTGGCTCTTGCCCTTGACCACGTCATCATTCCTAGTAGGAGGCGATTGTTCTGTTTCAACTCCCGCTAAAGTTTCCAGAAGAAGTTGCTCTGCTTGAATTCTTTCAGATTCCTCTTTCCACCATTTCATAAACCTAGCTTCTTCTAATGCTTCTTGAGTTGATTTGATCTGCGTTGAAGCAGTTTCTTTTCCTAGCCAGCCCAAAGAATTCTTTTTGGAGGCATATAGTGGTATTGTTGGTTTAGTCCCATCACCAGATACACTTACGATACCAGTTCCTTTTTTCCCTATTTTTACAGCTTCATTTAACGTTGGGAATTTTGTCGATGCTGGTTTGGTTGTTGGTGTTAAAGGTGTTTCTGACAACGAAACAGATATCTTCGAATTATTGGACGAACTTTGTATGGATGTATCTTTTTTAATGGGCTGTCCCCATATACTCTTTTTAGTCTCTAGTTCCTCTTTGATCTTTGACTCATTTTCTGCAATTTGTTTTATTCTCTCCTTTTGAGTCTGTTTCTTTATCTTAATTTTAGAGTTCGAAGAGGTTTTCTGGGATAGTTCTCCTAGGGAAGGGAACAGTTGTTCTGAACTATTTCTTTTTATCTGGTTTGTGGATGCTAAACTTAAAGGAAACTCTGTTTGAACTGACTCTTTAGATATGGTGGTTGAGTTTGAACTAGAAGTTCCTGGTGGCACAACACTTGAAGAGCGTCGCTTCTTTTTTTTGGACACTTCAATAAAGCTAGAATTAGTATCATCATCGTCAATAGCTGATTCTGAACTAGCAAATGAAGACTTCCACGCAAAAGAGTTCTGGGAAGTCACACTCGGTCTTCGTACATTTACCAAATTTTCCATTGAGGATTGATTACGAGCGTTCTTACTGAAACTTTGTTTTCTTGATTCATTAACACTTTTTTGCCTGGCCTTTGTCACAGATACAGAGTCTAGAAGAAGCTCGAACTCTCTATCATTTGCCATAAAATATGAATTAAAGTCAAGTATGTCTGTTTTAAACATTTCTATCATATCAGATGCTTCTTTTGAGTAGTACCAACTTAGCTGTGATCCAAAACCAAGTACTGTATTGAATTTCATTTCCAGATTTTTCCACATTTCCTTTGTCACATCATTTCTAACCAATTCCGTTGTGTATTCACTAAAAATAATGGAAGGGTTATGGAGAATAAAGTTTTCACAACGTAGTTTCAATTCGCTGAGGTTTCGATCGTAAGAGAGGATCCACAAAGAAACTGCATTTGAGGAATCGATGAGGCACTTAAGTTGATTCTCGAGCTTTAAGCATAAATCCAAAAACATATATTTGTCTGCAATGTTCAAGACTTCAATGACTGTGTCTAGGTATGCTTGATGCCCAAGGTTTAAAGGTATTTCAGAGCAGGTGTTTTCATTCTCATCAACATTTGACAAGTGGATTAAATAGTTAATGAGTGCAGAACATGCTCTCAGTGATACATCTTTCCAATTCAACTTGTATTCGTGAGAAGATTTAGACCAAGGACTGGAAAATAACTTCTCAAAGAAGACAGAGTGTGTTTGTAGTAAAATGGACGATGTTTTTATCATCATATCATCGGCCAATTGAATCTCTACATTTCTAACAATATCACTAGTCGAATTTAAAAGATTTTTCATTATTTTATTGTACTTTGGGGGCGAAGTGAAAGGGCTAGGGAAATAATAGGCATCAATAAATTTTTGAAGAGTTATATTATTCGGCACTGGCAGTAATTTAGTTTCGAGCGAATAGTAAGAGTCGATAGCGTTATTCAAGTAATCTGCTATTTCATCTGGACCTTCAACGTTAATTTTCCACATCTTTCCATTGGATGTATTTAAGTTTATCTTGATAGGCTCATTATTGGAATTCCAATCAATTTCTTTCTCTCTAATTAGTTCGTTCATAAATTTCTCCTGGGAAGATAAAAGAATTGCCCTGTGACAAAGCTTTGTCATTTTGCCATTACAACTAATTGTTAAATCAAAGTTTTTTTGCGGATTCGTAATACAAACAGGATCTTCTCCAATACTATCCGATTCTTTAATATCATTGAAAGAATCACGTGTAATGACATTGAAAGAAGCGAATAACGGATCGCATGACACTTTGCAGGTCGAATAACCTGACATCCCATTTCGAATCTTTGTAAACTTTCTTCCAATTGCCGAAGACGTGTAAATATCACCCTTAGCAGTAGCTACAATTAACTGACCATTGGCCCCTGTATCAAATGAAATACATTTGTCCCAAACGTATTTTGGCTTCCATAAACTTTGAGGTTTGGAAGAGTTCTTGAAATCAGATATACAAGCCACTGTACCATCATCATAAAGTAACATTAAAAATTTACCGAAGGAGTTTTTACATTTAATATCCACGATTTGATGATCATGAAATTCTCTTGTAAAGAATTTATCAAAAGAATCATTTAGAACTGGAGCACTTTTCACTCTTATTATTTTGTGATTTGTCAAAGCAAATAATTGATTTCCCCCGCATAAAATGAATGTGACAAATTCCGTGCACACTAAAGCTAAGAAGTTATTCATATAAGATGGCAAAACTGTATTGACTGGTTGGAAAGTTATCCTTCCCCGGTGGTCTAGGTAGCATACATCTTTTTCTAGTTTGGTAGTGGCACCAAATTGACCAAGGTCTAGACCGACGGACCGAAGACTTCCAGATTTTAATAATACACATGTATTCACGTTTGAACATGCAATAATATCATCTTCACTGACACTAAAATCAAGATGATGTGGTTGTTCTGTACTATCGAAATTTTTTGGATTAGTACCAAGCTGGCCATATTTATTGGACCCCCACAGAAGTATCCTTCCTTGATTTGTTTTAGCGACAAAGTGGTGGTTAGAGCTTTGAATATCTGATATGCTTTCTTCAGTGAACTTCATGTATCTGAACAAGTCACGTTTTCCCAGTAGATTTAGTTTCGAAGATCTTCCTGATATATAAACAAATTGATGACCATTCCTCTCTGTCATAAGAAGCAGGGAGTAGTATTTGTTCATACAGCATTTCATGAAGCTCAAATTTTCATTCGTCATTTTCCAAGCATCAATTTCATACCATGTCCCCATCCTGTCATTATCGTCTCCCGTTCCTAACTGCATATTTACATTGGATCCGAAATTATGACACCTTGAGAAAGCGCCTGTTCTGTAACCATTCAAATTATAATTCGCTGATTGCAAGTATGATTTTTGAAATATCTTGGATTCAAGTAACTGCAATGGGGTCATCCCCGATTTGTCCGTTAGTTGCCACGATTTCCCTCCGTCATTAGGTTCCTTTAGGCATCTTTCATATAACTTGAAGCATTTGTGTAGTTGATGGCTTAAAACGCATAGATGAAATGCAGAATATCCACTTTCCCAGTCCTGATCCATTAAATTGATCTTTTTTAACTGAGAGTCAGTAGCCTTAGGGAACATGGCCAGGTGATACGAAATCGTTCTTCCCATACAATCTCTTACATCGGTCATAATATATTTGTCCTTTTAGCAGACCTATTAATGCAAAATAAAACAGATGTATGCAGTCAACACTTCCTAATGGTTACCAAAGCCTTAGAATGGATATACAGATCTTATGATGTTTTGTTCTTTGTCAGCACGTTGTTCTTTTCAATTATACGCTATTCACTATATATTAACAACATCTATTGCTGGTAATGCCGATCCCTCTACAATCGTTAAAAGTATGTCCGGGTAACATACTTTTTATCTTTTCAATAAAATAGTTGACATCTGACACTAATACTACAACTGCTATTCGATGATGAAATATTATCAATAGCAAGGAAGCGCTTCAAGGATCGTATTTTAACAATAATATATGAATTCTTTCCAAGGGAATCCACGTAAATAATTTGAATGTCATATATTAAAAGAGTGATAAAAATTTAGAATCAATATACTAATGATATTTAAATAGCAGATACTTCCATAAGTAAATATAATCTGAAAGATGTCGAAAATAGACGAAATCAAAATACCCTTTCGGTGGACATCGATGTAGTATCTAAGGTGAATTTAATTTTGGAGCCTCTAGAAGCTTTATAGCTGGCCATGTTGCAGAAGTATCTGTCAAATAGCACTGCAGAATCTCTTGGACCACCTTTGGCCTCTGGGTGAAATTGGGTGGAAAAGACAGGTCTTGAGACATGGATCATACCTTCATTGGATTTGTCATTCAAATTTTGGAAAAATGGCTTAAACTCAGACGAAGGCAATGTATCAGCATCTACGGCATAACCATGGTTCTGGGATGTAATATAGCATTGACCGGTTGTTAGGTCAAGGGCTGGGATATTATGAGCTCTGTTACCATATCCCAACTTCACAGTTTTAGCTCCTGAAGCCAAGGCTAACAATTGATGACCCAAACAGATACCAAAAATTGGAATATCTCTTAAACTATCCGTTTGTAAAAGGTTTTGTAACTCTGGAACGGTAGAATCCATGCACTGGATTGGGTCACCAGGACCATTTGAAATGAATATACCATCAAACTGGTTTGCGACTGAAGTGATTGGGTAGTCATATGGGAAAACAGTAACATTTGCGCCTCTTTCCACTAGGCATCTAATGATGTTTTCCTTAACACCACAATCAATTAAAGCAATATTATAAGGTGTCTTAACAGAAGGAAGGGCTTTCACAAAGAATGGCTCTTTCGTTGAAACTGTCTTCACCAAATCTGTCTCAGCCTTAACCGGTTTAGGCTCAAATGAACCTTGGATTTCAATGGTAGCTGGAGAGGAACCTTGTTCTCTCAAAATTTGGACCACGGCACGAGTATCAACACCACCAATGGCAGTGACATTTTCTCTTTTGCACCAAGCTGCCAAACTTTCAACAGCAGTCCAATGAGAGTATCTCCAGGCGTATTCAGCGACAACAATACCACGGACGTGGATGTGAGGAGATTCGAGATATTTCAATAAATTGAATTCGTCACGGGCTTCTGTATCTGGCACACCGTAGTTACCAATCAAAGGTTGAGTGAAAACAAGAATCTGACTCTTATAAGAAGGGTCGGTCATTGATTCAGGATAGCCAACCAAAGAAGTAGTAAACACTGCTTCACCGTTACATGATACTGGAGCACCGAAGGAATATCCCTGAAACTCCGCAGAAACGGATTCCGGACCCGAATCTGAACTATTAAAGATGGAAAATTTCGCTTTTGGAGCAGCAGTCTTCAAACTAGGCATTGTTGTTCTTCCAGATATGGTCTTGAATGTAGTCTTGGCAAGTGTATGAAGAGTAGCAAAGTCTAAACATACAACTTAAAAATTAGAGGTGAGTATAGTCTCTCTTACTTGAACGAGTAAAACAACTGTGTGAATAATAGTTCAAGTTGTAATCAGTATAGGTAATGTAAAAATAAACGTAAGTAAGTTACTGCAGTTATAAAACAGTCTTCAACTTTATTATTGGCTGTTGTTAGCAGTTTTCCTTTTGGTTGGTGTATATGATGGTAAAATCCTTTAGAGTATAAAAGATATCTTACTTCAATAACAATATAATGCTTTTATAGCTGGTTTAGATGAACTAGTAAGCTAACAGTGATTTAGTCAAACTATAACAGGTGAGTTGAGTAAAAGCACTTCGAGAAGAGATAACTGAAAATGCTTTCTTTATATGTATATGTATTCAGAGCATACAAAGAAATAGACGTGGTGATGCAATCCTAATGTCATCTCAGTCTTTTCACTGCTCGATG